>NC_051178.1:196832279-197006641 GCF_013339695.2 Rhipicephalus sanguineus
TTAAAAACATGTATGTTCAGCCTAATCTAAACAGCATAAAGCTTTCGGGCATCACAATTAGCCCGGACTGCAGCTGTCGCACAGCGAAGATCATTTTTGGCAATGTGGCTGACTTTCAGCTGCTTTAGTTGCATTCTCAGAGTCGCAGGCAGGTAATCAAGACGGCGCGGTGCTGTGGCCTATATACGTACGGGAATCTGCGTGGCTGTTCACCGTTTGTCCGAGAGACCAAAAACGGCAGCTACCGTTTTCCTTCGCTCGCAGAGAAAGCGAATCGCACCTTGCTGCCTTGCTTACCTAACACCCCCCCCTCCTCTCTCTCTTTCTCTCTCGAAACGCGTGTTAGCTAACACGTTCGTTGTTCGCCCTGTAAGCAATTATTGGCAGTGGCACCGACTTTCCACGCCAAACTGGGCGCGCGCGCGTGCGAGAAAAAAAAAAAAAGCGAGACAGGGAGCCTTCGCTATAGAGCGCAAGGCCTGTCCCAAACCGCTGCTGCGGCACCAACGCTATAATTCAATACTCTCACGCAAGGCCGGGGGTTTGTGTAGATTAATCGTCACTCGAACGAGCCGCGGGCTGTTTTGCGTGAGACCGGTAGTGCACGCGCTCGCACTGATGACGATTTTCGCGCGTCCTGGCGTCCGTTCCCTTTTACGTTTTGCTCGATGTTTCGTCGATTCCACGTGGTCGGTGTAGTGCTGCAAGCACAGAGGTGCTTCTGCCGAAAGCAGTATACAGGCACGATTCGCGGAATGCACAAAAGAGAGCGACATATTGTTGTTATGGCAGCCGCGCGTTGTTTTGCGTGGGCGTTGGTTATAAACAACCTGAAACCGCCGTTCCTTGCAAAACTGTTCTCTCTCTGCCTCGTTTTTGTTTTTACAACCACCAAAGTGCGGACCCGTTTGCAATCATTCTTTTCCAGTGGGCCTAGAAATCCAATTTGGACCGGTGGCTTTCGCACGGTAGCCGGAAGTGGCGCTCCACAGGTGTATGGTCGGCACGCGAGAATGAGAGGAAAACAGGCACGTTTGACCGGGCTCATGCGAAATACTAGGCACTGCCGCCTCTCCGGGGGACGCGTCGCTGAGGGTATCGCCTGTTACCGGCATTTAGTGTGTTTGGCCTTGCACAGTAAAGGTAGCGAGGATGTGGTAACAGTTTGAGAGCGCAAGACGAGGCCTCCTTCAGCGTAATAATTTGCGAGATATTCAACTGGCCTGCGCGCGCAGTTCACGGTCAGCCGTTGACTGTCGATGCACCGCGACATCGAACCTGCTGAATGGGAGGAACTATTTATTATAGAGTCGCACGCCCGTTCTGCCTTGTCTCGCATGACTATCGTGCGCGACCAAGTGATTTCACTTCGTTTTGTGTGTTTTCGATCACGCAAGCGACTTTAACAGCGTGTAGCCGAAAAGCAGCAAACCCTGATAGGCTGAATGCTTAGTGATGACATTGTCCACTTGTTTTACGAAGGAATAAGTGGCGAGGAGAAGATAGCGCCTGCATAGGAAGGGTAGCGAAGGCGAGGAAGAAACCACTGTTTCGTCTTTGAATTCGCAGTGGTTCAGGAAAAGCCTTACATGTCTCATGCGAACGTGACCTTGAGCGAAAGGCCGGCGTCGACTCGAAATCGTACAAAAAGTCACATGACCATCAGCGCGCCTCGTTGATCGAGGCGCGCGAGCTACGCGTTCATTTCGTCTTTGTGGCGTTTGCGTGAACAAAAAATTAAAGAAAGCGGCATACGTGTTATATAAAGTGTGCGGTAAGATAGCCACACCGGATGGTTTTTGCCTTCGAGTCGTTTTGGGCGAACGCAAAAAAACCTGTGAGTTTTTTTGGAATACCCCGACGGCGCAGAATTTCATTACATTGATGGTTGTAAGACCTAAAGTTGGGGTTAATGGGTTGTACAAAGCTGTACTGATTGCACGGCGTTACTGTGGTACAAAATACACGATGGAAAGTCGTAGAGGACGCAAAACAAGCGCGAAATCTTGTTTTGATTCGTGATCATCTTTTCTTCACCCCATTTGTATCGCAATAGCTCGCTGCAATCTATATTAACGCGTGGCGACAACTTGACTCCCGCACGTTCGTAAGTGTTGCGTGACGGGAAACAAGCACGCACAATGCAATAGCATTAAAAGCGCCGCAAAACTATATAAAAGTACGTTTTAAAGAATTGAAAAAAAAAATGAAGCTGAGGGCTCCTAAAATTGCATGGCTTAGTTTTGAGACAAGCGTTCCGAGCACAGGCATAAAAATAAGAGCAATATTAAGTTGATTATGTTTGTGGAAAACAAGCTCTTCGCTCAAGATGAGTGCGTGAAGAGATTGATACTCGTCTGGCGAATATGAATAAAATCGCTACAGCGAGCTAATGTGCAAGGTGCAGTTCATGACTTAACAAAATATTTGTGGCGCAACTGAGACAAGAAAGAAAAAAAAGACGCGATAGGTCTGGCGCCCTCTACTGTCTTCTCTTATCGCCCAACGTCACACTCTGCTAACGCAGTTCATCAGTGTGTGCACCTTAGTAACACTTTAGCATGGCGTCTAAGTTGTTGAGGCGGGTGTGCATAAAAATTTACCATGTCCGTGTTAAAAACAAAGCAGTTAAAGACAGCAATGAAATGCAGTTGCTGTATGGTGTCTGAATAATTCGATGTGTGGTGCTTAGCATATATTATATCATGCGTAAGACGGCTTTCCTGCTAATAAATAACACAAAGCGGCATTCATCCAACTTTTCTCCTTGGGTTGGCGCCGCTGGGGATCATGGCTTCGGAAATACTCTAAGCAATCGCTCGGGCACGTCGTGTGCTGTAACGAACCTTTTTCGCAGAACTTCTGCCATTCACATATTTAGCAATTGTGACTAATTTCAATTATCTAACGTGTTCACGAGTATTATCCCGATAAGACTATTCTGAGCTGCACTTCAAAGCTGTTTTAATTGTAAGCATTGGAGGCAGTGTGGCTAGCCAAGGACGCACGATTATTTTTTGCAGAAGTACGGTAGATATGTTCTGATATACACGACGTACTGACTGCAGCACGAATGCTGCAGTTTGTCATCTACCCTCAGGAACAGATCTTTAGCTAGCCGAAGACTTGTCACGAGGGGATTGCATGGACTCCACAGTTGTTACCAATGGTGCCTTCTAGCACAAACGTTGCTACACCGAGCTTCGGCAAGCCACCGTTGGATACACGCTAGTAAATTTGTATGTCACACCTTCTAAGCAACGCGCATCAGACAACTTTAAGGCGAGTATTATTTCAGATCGCGAACGAATCGACATAACCGAACACCCTGTCGACACTCGAGCGCTTAGCAATCTATATCTCCACTTAGCGGATGCGCGAAGGCCGCTTCGCACGGTAAGACGACGTACTCGTCGGTCGATGCCGGCTCGCACAACGACTGCAGTCTCGCAGTACGTGGGTAGTGTCAACTTAAAGGCGGCCGAAGCAGCTTTGGTCCCATCAGTGTGCAGCATAGAAGCCGGCAAAAATATCTGTTTTCCTTTCTCTCTCTTTTACCCACCTATTCCCCTCCCCATGTGTAGGGTAGAAAACTGGACGTATAGTCTGGTTAACATCCCTACATTTCCTATATTTCTTCTCTCTCTCTCTGTTTTTCTAATAAAGAGTCTCTCTCTTTCGCTGGAGTGGACACCGATACCGCAACTGCCGGACTCGAGTGCCATTGAGAGGAGGGGAGAAGTGCAGCAACTGATTGGGCATACGGCCGACGAAGAGAACGCTTTGCTCATCTTTCCCGTAAGCGAGGGGTAAACCAGAATGCAGAAAAAGAAAGAAGAACAAATTTAATATTTGCACTAAGTCGCGCAAAGCTTGGCACAGCGAAGCACGGGCCCGTTCCCGCCCGTACTCCGCGTCGAGCGAGACGTCTAGCTTCGAGATGCGCGGCTTCCTCCTCGGGAGCACGCACTTTCTTAGGACACCCCATGACCCTCTGGACACGATCGGGCGCGCCAGGCTATGCCCTATAGAGCGGAGGTTGCGCGCGATGGCTCCGCTGGTGGTCGTGGCTTGCTTGCTTGCTTCAACATCCTCACCACTACACCATCACATCCATCCTCCTAAGCTCACTCCCTCCTTCCCACCCCATTGCTGAACAATACTATACAAGGCTATGCTATGCTCTGCTAGCGTGCCTGGATAGCCGAGTGGTTAGGACGCTCGCTTTCGGATCGAGAGTACGCGGGTTCGAATCCCGCCTCGTGAACAATTTTTTTCGGCAAGAATATCTGATTGCTCTTCTTTCTTTCTTTCTTCTTTCTTTCTTTCTCTTCTTTTCTTTCTTTCTTTCTTTCTTTCTTTCTTTCTTTCTGTACTGTTCTCTCACCCATCAGGATATTACAGGCCACGCTGTAGCGCGGTGAATAGTCCGTTTGCCCAAATTATGTGGCGCAATACCCGTTCATGATGATGATAGTTTTGCGACAAGGTCGACATTTTACGACCGGCTTAAACAGTTTCGCTATTAAAAAGAAACTCGCCAAGTTTTTTATGCATTCGCCTAAGACAACTCGAAGGCGAAACCCATCTTATTCTTCTTTTCCTTTGCAGTCGATGTATCGATCCTCCCCAACTCCCCTACGCAAGCCTTGTGCACATAACGTAGTTCTGAACTGCCTCCGGGAAAGGAGGCAATGCAAGCTTTCTGTACCTCACCTGGTTTCACAATGCCTCCGTGATCGGCCCACCTTTGACCAATCGACGATGCCATGTAATGACGTCATCACGTGACGTCGCAGTGACGTCATGATGACGTAGCGGTGACGTAACAAAATTATGCAATATGTGACGTTTGATGACGTCACCATATGACGTCATCACGCGATGATTTTTTGCATCACTCGTGTTGACGTCGACGTCGATGGTCAATGCCAAGGAAAGCTCCAAAGCAAGACTTTCACAGCTGCTGCAAGTGGGGCCTCCTCTGCTGTGGCGTTTCTAGCGGCAGCTTCTGTCCCTACGGCAAACTTTGCGTGGCGTTTCGTGACCAGTAGAAAAATATCAACGTTTTAAAAATAAACGCAATCGTATACATCGCCATTACCTCTATAGCTTTCATTTAGCCGCTTCACTACAGCTTTGCTTCACGTGGACGCAGGGATTCTTCATTTCTGAAGCTTTTTCGGATTTTGATGTAGGCGTTTATCCCGTCGGGAAGTGGCAGAAGCTGTTGAAACCAAATAACTGAAGCACTGATGGCGATATCGCTCTAGACAAACGTTTACATCGATGATTCGGGCAGAGGAGCATTTTGCAGACATAACAAACCACCGGCAATAGCTTTTTTCAGTACTAGCAGGTCAGAGACGAATAAAAATGGAAAGAAAAGGAAAAATGGACTGGTGTGAGGCTTTGCTAATGCTGCAGAGGAGAAATATTTCCAATACGATGACGTGCATATATAGGCAGAAGCAGTGTTCTTGTTAGAGTCAACTTACCTGCAGCTTAAGACGCACGCTGCTTAAGGGAGGATTATCTCTCGCTCTGGTCTTCCCAGGAACCTATGTTCCTATTTTGAGAGTTCTATGTATCTTTATAGTCATTTCAGGAAAGTGTGCTTGCTTCACTTCTTCACAAGACGCTTATTGCAGCCACGGCAATACTGCCTAATGAATTTCGCCAAGAAAACACACAAAAATCAAGCTTTTACCCGCCGTAAAAAGCGTAAAAGAATCACGAACAAATATTTAAGAGCCAGACATTTGTTTCTGCTGGATCGGGCATGTCCTATAGCTAAAAGGGCGTATACCCCAACAGCGATCGTGATCCACTGATTAATCGTGCCCAGTCACCAGCTACGTTTGCCAATTTATAAGAGGTCGCTATTGGCCAAATCTGACTCGACTCAATTTTAAAGACGAAGCATTTGTTAGCGAACCATTATCAGAAGTGTAGTTAGCTGGGCAGTTGTTATGGATCCATGGAAGTAAGCAGCGCGAAAAGCAAAAAGCTTTTCGCGCTGCTTGCTTCCATGAACCCTAGGCACTTTGAGCGTATCTATCTATCTATCTATCTATCTATCTATCTATCTATCTATCTATCTATCTATCTATCTATCTATCTATCTATCTATCTATCTATCTATCTATCTATCTATCTATCTATCTATCTATCTATCTATCTATCTATCTATCTATCTATCTATTCTATCTATCTATCTATCTATCTATCTATCTATCTATCTATCTATCTATCTATCTATCTATCTATCTATCTATCTATCTATCTATCTATCTATCTATCTATCTATCTATCTATCTATCTATCTATCTATCTATCTATCTATCTATCTATCTATCTATCTATCTATCTATCTATCTATCTATCTATCTATCTATCTATCTATCTATCTATCTATCTATCTATCTATCTATCTATCTATCTATCTATCTAGCCGCCTACGTCTGGGTGCTCTCGTGATCGCCTCCTTAACTTGGTGTAGACCAAAATTGGCATGGGAGGAAGAGGGTTTGACGAATATGACTGTCGGGTCATGACATGAATAACGTGAAAATCCTGCCGCGTACGTCGCCAAACCCTTTCCTTCAGACACGTGTGGCACATACCCGTTTACCACAGGCCGCGGTGTACGTGATTGACAGTTTTTATGTACCCAGGAACGGCGAGACCAGCCATTGGTAATGTAAATGCCAGAGCGTTAAGAAAACCCGACATTGACAGCGTTGACCCGACGAATGGAAAGAATAAATATTAGGATCCCAGCAGGGATCGAACACAAGCATTCTGCGTGGCAGTCAGGTATTCTAGCACAGAGCCACGCCAGGTCTGTAAACTGGTTTGCAAAAACAGCCTATGCAGGTGTAATGTCGGTGCAGCGTCAATTGTGGTTGTGATGCTGGCTATCTAATTTTACAAGAAAGCAACAAACACTACATGTGTACTCCTACGATACAGGCGTGATATCAGATTAACGTCTGCGGTTCCAGTGTTCGCTCCGCTTTATTAATTAGCAGTCTAATAAACATTGCATTTGTATTCCTATGATTCGGCAAGCTATATTGAAGCATTGCTCGCCCCCAGAGGAATACATTAACGAATGTTACTTATGGTATTCACATAATTGCACCACAAAGTGCACTTAGTTTCGATAATACTGACGCATGTTCTCTAACTTGAGGGTTGACGTTACGTCGCACCACAAGTTACCCTTTAAACACCAGTGTTGTCGACGTGCCTGGTAAGCCCACGATGTGCACACAGCTATTACACTTACAAAAACACGACGATCCATAACGTAACGCTTGGCTCAAAGCCATAAAATACAGCATAGAAGTACTCGCTAACTGCTTCGCATGAAACCGATTCCCACAACGCGTGGGATCTGCCGAATTTTATCTCAACATGTTAGTCGCTCGTTAGACGGAGCAGCGAGCGCTCCTAAACATTTTAGGCAATCGAGTGCTTGTTTTTTTTTTCTTTTTTCAAATTGTTAATTGTGCGAATAGCGAAGGCACATGTCATTTGGTGTATTTCGCTCTTTTTATTATTACTTACGCATTTGATTGTTTAAAACAAAGCGCATTTGTTGGCTTCTTAAAATTTGCTTCCGACCCCGAGCTTACGAGCTCGGGAACAGTTTCGGAAAATTAAGAGTTTATTTTATTTATGCATTCAACTACACCTTTTCGTTCAATTTCCGAGGTTTTATTCCTTTTTCATTGCACAATCAGGATCACTATTTTAAGGGCTCTGATGCGCATCTTTTGTGTTTGAATATTGTCTACTGTGACAGGAAGCCCTCCGTAATGATTGCGCAGCGTTCTTTGTGCTCTTCCTGTGTTCCTTCCTGGATCCACAAAAGAAATGGTAAGTTTTTAATTGCTCGGTAATTACATCTCAATAAATGTCCGCTAGATCGTGAAGAGTATTTCGGATATCTTACTCTTTTTTTCTCTAGACATTAAGAGCCATTTCGCCCGACTCGGGATTCGTAATTCTGCCGCATTTTTAATCACGAGAGTATCGAATGAAGCTTGACTAACACAATGGGTACCGTGTCTCCAAGGGAAGCTGAGAAAATTAATGAAGACGTCCGCGCCAACCGTTGTAGACCTGCCCCGCTTGGTTTGGCCGTAGATCGAAATGTTGTAAGTACGTAAATCTCGCGTCGTGTTTGCCACTTACTTGTTCTAAAGCTTTCGTTTTTGAAAAGCAAGAAATATGAAAACGTGGAGTGTTACAAAGGCTGAAAAGCAAGACATTTTGACGTTGGGAAATATGAAGCTGGAAAACATTGCAAAAAAAAAAGTATCTGTATGAAATTTGTACCGGAAAGGAGGAAATATTCCTTCCAGCATGAAGCAATTTTAGAGAATAGCGATTCGCGCGCTAGAAATTGCCGCACGCGAGTTTCTTTTCAACGTCCGAGCGAATGGATTTTTCGTGATGTTTTCCAACGTGGCTCCCATAGTGATGCAGGTGTTCGTGTTCTATCACATCAAATTATAACACATTTTGCGAAGTTCACAATGACTTCCGGACGCGTAGTTCTCGCGAAGTGATGACTTCAGGGAAGCGATTAGCAAACGTAACAAAGCCCGTACGAACTCGAGAAGAAAGTTTGTGTTTCTTTCAGCGATGTTGGTCCTACGCGTATCGCAAAGTCACAGAAGCACGTAGCAGGCGATGTTGAATGTGTTCGCTTTCTCCTTACGAGTATCCTTACATATAGCAACATAGTTCACAGACTCTCTTTGAATTATGGCCGAGACACTCGCCTCAGTGTTGAACTTCTGTTTTTGGTAGGGTTTAGTATAAAGATTCAACGCAAACAAGGCTGCCGCGTGGGAGCAGGAACCTTCATTTTTACTTTTCAATTACATTTTACGGTCAGCGCCCAAAATTCACCTACTAACAATGTCTCCACTCGGCCAGACGGTATGCCTAAAAATCCTTCGGCGCCACGTTATGAGAAGGACAGAGAACGGATGGTCAGTTAGAACATCGGAATGGATACCGCGAAATGGGAAGCGCGGACGGGAGCGGCCAAGGGTTAGGTGGAACGGCGAAATTAAGAAATTTGGATGCATAAAATGGAATAAGCTCGCGCATGACAGCATGGATAGAAGATCATTGGGAAAGTACAGGCGTGCGCAGGGTTCCCCATGTGGGGGGGGGGGGGGGGGGGCGTTAGTTCATCGTAGCGCCCCAACCCCTCCCTACTTAGCCAATGTATGGGGCAGACTTTGTACACCCCCTTCTTAGTTAACAAGAGGGGGCGCCTCCCCCCCCTGCCGCCACCCCTTGCGCACGCCAATAGGGAGAAGCCTTCGTCCTGAAGTGGACAAAAGACAGGCCAGCGATGATGATTATACTGATGATGATGATGATGATGAGCCTAATCCGACTTCAACGCGAGTCGCTAAGGGGTGTTGTGCGGTTTTTTAGAGAGAAAGGGAGAGAGAGAGCGAGAGTAAAGCAAGGAAAGGCAGGGAGGTTAACCCGACGCACGTCCGGTTTGCTACCCTACACTGAGGAAAGGGATAACGGTGGGAAAAGAGAGAAAGAAGAGAGAGAGAGGTACAGAATGACGCGCACACTTGGGAAAGCCCATCAAGTCTATAGACGGTCGCACAGACTGAGCGACACATTGTGACTGTTCACGGACAATGATGACGTGTAATACTTGGGCAGTACCATTGTCATAATTTTGTAGTGTTGTCACAGGCTCTTCTCCTCCATTATTATTTCACGCCCCTTTTTCCTTGCCAATTACAGGGTAGCTAGCGGGAAGTTTCCTCTGGGTAACCTCGCTGTGTTTCCTTCCTCTCCCTCTCTATCTGTTTCAGGAAGATTTCAGGAAAAGTTAACTGAGTAGGACCTGTTGCGGATGCATATTTTTGCGCGCTAATGACACAGTGCCCCTCGGTAACTTCACTCAACGGAGAAGCGCAGCACTGACGTAATCGCAGGTTTGCGGCGAAGTTGCACATGGTTTCAGATTAATCGAATCCGACAAGAACGCTATGACAAATGTTGCCTGAAGTTTGCGCAAGTTATTCAGCCTAACGGCGTGCCACCGGGATATTACCGAACGTTAGGGACAGAAAATGCGATAAAATTTATGCCGCAAAATGCGAGGCCGTGAGTAATGGATTGCGTGAGCTCTCGCGAGAAGTGCCGAAGCCTGCTCTCCGTCATAGCGAATAGTCGAACAAATACGCTTTCTGCGGCTGAGCGATTTATTCCTGGAAAGATAGGGACACCTGAGCGATCGATGTCGCGGAAGTGTTGCGTGCTGATGGTGGAACCCAGCGCCATTCATTTGTTGCGCGGCATACGCGTTCTCGGTTTACAGCAGTCGGCCCGCCCAAATGCCGGAAAACTTTTTTGATTGTGGGTTTTGTTGGAAGGGAACGTAAAACGCTTATAACTCGCGCAATGCGTGCTCCAAATGAGAGTATCCATTTGCCGACTTTCTGGACTTGTTATCTTGTAAAGTCATCCACTCGCGTCTGAAGTGCTTCACTGTTTGAAATAATGCAAATGACCTTCGCACGTTATTGCATATTGAAGTACAAAGTGATCTGTTGTTGTTCTCACATTGATCAATGCCAGCATGCCTATAGTCCTTAAAAAGAAAAGGAAGCAAACATTGAAGTGGCTCCCAGAAAAAAAAAATTCGTTATCGCGAATGCATAGTAGACAGTGGCGTTATCTATAACATGCTTCACAATTTTTTGACAGAGAGTAGCGCGTTAGAATAAAAGGACGAAAAAGTAAGGAGAGAAATGAGGGAACAAGAAAGTGGGTCTGGCACGCCTGCTGTAGCAGTTTTGAGGCATCTGTGGCTTGGTACATCGCGTGACACTAGAGGCTAGACAACTGAGGACGACCGCGACGAAAATTCTGGAAGAAAAAGAAAAACTGTACAACGCGTAAACAGCGCATGGTGATGTCCACGGCACGCTAGAACGCGCGCTGTGTTACGCTGGCAAGGCACCAATTTTAGCTGTGTCATTTGTTCTGTACAGCCCTCTTTCACTGTCCTCCAGATAGGCGTACAAACGTAAGCACTATTACTGCTCCTTTTTTGGACAGTTCAGTCGTTTGTGAGTTGTCTCTTTAGTCTAATGACGACGTGTAAAGGAATAGAATGGCCCAATGACATGCTTGAAAAAATAATTAGCTTGTAATGAGGTGCATACGAAATCATGCACAAATATATACGCACATGCGTTTCAACTTTTGAGCGAATATAATATAGTCGTGTGACGGGGTAAAAAAAGTCACAGTTTCGCCTCAAGGCCGAAGCAATGAATACGATAGCAAGAAATTGGAATGTGACAGGGAGAACGGCAAGCAGCTAGAAACTTGCTGCGCGCTGCTCAAGCACAAAGGACGCACGAAAAGAAAACACACAAGGTGAGTGCGAACTAACAACTGTCACAGCTTGAGATTTGCAGCGCACTCCTCAAACACAAAGAATGAGGCACGAAAAGAACGCACAGGTATAAATAGGACAGGCGCAAAATGCTACAGGTGTTACTTCAATTAACCGCTACTTTGGCTCTTCTAGCTTTAGCAGATCACTCCTTTCGCAAACGCGGCCGCTGCAGCTAGCAAAGTGACCTTCGTGTGGTCTATAGCTTCAACACAAATTTGCGGAGGACGGTACGAGGTCTGCGGTCATCCCCCGTTCAGAGGTCTCCATTCAAGGCTCTAGGCATTTACCAAAAGCGATCAGATATTGACGTAGCAGAAGAATTCTGCGCCAGATTATCTGGACAACTTACAGCACCCGACAGTTTACAACTTTCGAACAGCTGTCCACCACCACGTGTCTCCCGCATGGACCTCCCCTTCTCCATCCAAGAACTGAAGGCAGCACTCGCTTCGTGCAAACGTTCGTCAGCACCAGGACCTGACGGAATCTCCTACAGAGCCCTGTGTCATCTGGGTGAGCACGGGAGAATTGCTCTGCTTGAGCTCTATAACGAATCTTGGCAGGAGGGCACACTCCCCTTAAGTTGGAAAACCAGTCGTTTGGTACCACTGTTGAAGCCTGGCAAGTCACGGCTGGAACTGGTATCTTATCGTCCGATCGCATTGGCTAGTTGCGTGGGCAAAGTGATGGAGAGGATGATCCTCGGACGCTTGCAGTGGTACATGAAATAGAATAACATCTACCCAGATACCATGGCTGGCTTTCGCCGTGGTCGATCATTAGTTGATAGCGTCATCGACCTAATCACCTTCGTGGAGCACGAGAAAGGCAGCAAACGTCTTTGCGCTTCTTTGTTCCTCGACGTCAAAAGGGCCTATGACAACGTTACTCATGAAGCCGTCCTTGCCGCGCTAGAAGACGTCGGAGTGGGCGGTCGAATGTTTAAATGGATACGCAGCTACCTCTGCATGCGATCCTTTTTCGTGATCACGGAGGACGGGGACACCTCCCTACACTACAGTTATCGTGGTGTTCCCCAGGGCGGTGTGCTGAGCCCTGTGCTGTTCAATCTTACGCTGATTGCTCTCCATGCACACCTGCCAAGCACTGTTTGTTTGTCAACTTACGCAGATGATATCAGCGTCTGGACATCTGCGGTAACTCGCCTGCAGCTGCGAGCGAGAATCCAGAGAGTAGCCACTCAAATTGCTCTGTACCTCCGTGATCGAGGCCTGGGAATTTCTACCGGAAAGTGTGCTCTTCTGGCATTTACGCGCAAAGCCATGACTAAATACAGTGTATCAATCAATGGTCAAAGTATACCGTATTGTCGATCACACAAGTTCCTGGGCGTCATAATAGACGGAGAAATATCATGGAGTCCTCACGTCTCGTACCTGAAAAAGCGGTTGGCAGGCATTTCCCACCTCTTCAAGTTTTTCGCTGGAAAGACTTGGGGAATGTCGCCCAGTGCTATGTTACAACTGTACAGGGTGCTGTTTCTCGGTTTCCTGCGATACAGTTTGCCTGCATTAACTAACGCCAACAAGACAAGTCGACGCATGCTACAGAGTGTTCAGGCCCAGACCCTCCGGATTTGTTTAGGCCTGCCTCAAAGTGCTTCAACAGCGGCGACCCTAGCCATCGCCAAGGACCACCTCATAAAGACTCATATTGAGGTTGAAGCACTGAGGACCCACATAAGGCATCTTGCCCGGACACCACACCACCACCTAGCATCTCTACCAGCGGACAGACCACGCACCTCCTTTTGCCGAACAGTAACCACACACGGCGAATCTCTACCAACTGGCTTTACACCGGCGGCGAGACCTTCGGTTCCTCCGTGGTGTCTGAAACAACCAATCATCAACCTGACAATACCAGGCGTCCAGAAAAAACAAGATCTGTCAGCACCAGCTCTTAGACAGCTCACTTTACTGCTATTGTACGAGAAGTATCACGACTCGACTCACGTCTACACCGACGGCTCCGTCCTACCGAGCAGTTCAACAGCAGCGGTCGTGATTCCAACGATCGCCACAACTATCAAGTTCAGGACGGCTCACCCAACAACATCGACGGCAGCAGAGCTCACAGCGCTTCGCGCCGCGCTGCTTTTCATTAACGACCAGATGAGGAAAAGGTGGGCGATTTTCTGCGACTCCAAGGCGGCACTGCAGTCTCTACTGTCGACTTTACGCCGCGATCCACACGAACAGTTGGTATTTGAGACTGCCGAGCTGTTCCACCACCTCACCGAGAAAGGACACTGCATTACTTAGCAAGGGTGGATCTTTGGCCTTGTTGGTGCGACATATGCATAACGTTAAGCGCAGTACTGAAAAGATGAGGATGGGACAGGGAGTGACACACACACAAGCGCTAACTTTCAACAATGATTTATTGTGAGTCGGATCACTGCATAAATACATGAAAATTGCGGACATCAGGCACGCGCTAATGTGACGGATCTAGGAATGACAATTCTTTTCTGGACAATGATAATGAAGGTGCGCTGACACAATCTTGGCCTAACTCGTGTATGGTGACTGATTCAACTATCAACCGCGTGGTCTCATCTTTGTGCGTGCGTACGACAGAGCACTCATGAAAAGCAGGCGAACACCCACACGTGCTGCAATGCGCGGTTAACAAACCATCGCCACCCTTCTTTACATTGTTTTTGTGTTCTCTAAGCCTGTCGTTAAGGCAGCGGCCCGTCTGCCCCACGTAGAATTTCCCACACGAAAGGGGGAGCTTGTACACGACCCCTTCTTTGCATTCCACGTGGCGAACTCTGTGATTTTTTACGCAGCCGCGCGCTTTGTGAGCAGTTGGGTTGCTGAGCCTGCACAACTTTCCCAGCTTGTTTGGAGCCGTAAAAGCGACGCCAGTGTTTGCTCGAGCGCCCACTTTTTTTAAGTTGTGGGAAATCTTGTGAAGGTATGGCATGACAGCGAACCTCTTCCGGGAAATCTCACCTGCGGCAGCGTTCTGTTGGCGACCTGAAGGCTTTTTGAGCTTCTCACCTGCGGCGGCGTTCTGTCACTTTCTGGTGTCGTTCTGTCACTCGTTCTGTCACCTTCTGACCACCTTCTGGTGTCAGTGGCAGAATCCCTGCTCAGTTAACCGATGGTCAGTTAAAGCAACGGGGTGCATGCCAAGAGATGGGAATGTAGCCAAGCACGGTAGAGGGTTAGATGGAGTGACGAAATTAAGAAGTTCTCAGGCAGAAAATGGAATCAGCTCGCACAAGATGCGGCAAACCGGAGATCATCGTGCGATGACTTCGCCCTGCAGCGCAGATAAAGCTGGAAATGATGACGATGATGATAAATTAATTTTTTAGATAACTGCAGTAGCCAAGGAACACTTTATCCAATGCTCACTCCGCCAATCCATGTACGACAAGAAAGAAGTGTATACATATCCGTTTTCTTTATAGCTGCATTTCTTTTCGCAGCTTAAGTTGAACATGGGGTTACAGAACTGCGATCAGATAAGTCGACTGGAAAGGTGGGAATGTGCGCTGCTCATTCCTCCGTAGGTTATAAAGAATTAGGTGAATACTTGGCCAAAATGTCGCGCACAGAACGGTAACTGGAGCTGTTGGAAGGAAGCTATCACGCCTCTTCCAGCTGATGAATATTACAACGCGCATTCTAGATGTGCAGAAAGTATGACCCACCTCCTTGTTCGAAGAAAGGTTTCTGGTAAAGTTGAAATTAGGTTCTATGATATACGATGCATGCAACTGTATTTTGTGTTCAGCTTTTGTAATCGTTTGCACCTCCTTGATAATTGCAAACACCTCCCCGCATAGCTTCACGGTACGCGACGTGAATGCAGCGATAACTGCCGCGACGTTTCGGGGATGGTGAAGGAAACATACATAATGAACAGAGCCGTATGTGCAACAAACCATTAGACATATCGATGACCTCTGATGAACTCAGGACAAGAAAAGCACTCTGAGGACCCGATGCGCGCTAGTCTTACGGCCGCGAAACCTTGACAGGTGATCCAGACAGGCCATTTTCTGATTCTCTGATTTTCTGAAAATGGTGTTGGTGTTCCCTCCGCACCACAACTTTCTTTTTTGTGAGTGTCGATAGCTGTTTCGCCGGCATGCGGAGGCTGGCGCTTATCTGGGCCTGGTGCGGCCGTGGTCTTCTCGCTTAAGCACCACATATGTATTTCGAGTATAACGGCCAGTGTTCAAGACCTGCCTACTTTTAACGCAATAGCGTTAAAGAGCTCGTATCGCAGAAATTCCGCCGTCGGTGTCGGCGCCGTTGGTTGTGAGCGAAAAATCATCATCTTGTCCGTGACCGAAAAATCGAAAAAGCTGCAAATAAAATAAAGAATAAAAATGTTGGGTCCGAGTGAGAATCGAACCCAGGCCGCCTGCGTGGCAAGCAAGTGTTCTACCACACAGCCACCCTTCTGCTTGGAGCTGCACTGAAAGTAACTTTCATGCTTCCCAAAAATACGCGTCCTGTCTACAGGTGTCACAGTACGAGATGTAATATCGCAGTAATATTGCGTGGTACAAGCGTACATTGCCGTCGGGCGTCACATCATGTCAATATCATAACGACTTGGTGGTTTAAAGACAGCCACCCATTACAAAAGGCACACACATTACTGCGCGTATTCCCTTAAGACCACGTAGTGGGTGCATCACAACTTCGAAAAAGTTTCTCGCGCATAATTGCTCCTGGTTTAAAGCATGCTACCCGTTACATAAAGCACACACCTTAGTGCGCGCATTCTCTTAAACACTCGTAGTGTTCGAAGTGCGCACTAAGGGCAGGATATCGCTATCGCGTTCAACTCTTAAAGGCGAAGCTTAACTGTCCCCCAATTTTTTCTGCCCACGCCACTATTTATTACAACTCATTTTGACATGGAACAGACTAAAAGGTCGTGAGCGTGCCCCTGTAGAGCGTGCTTTGCCGCATTGTGACTATTATTGCGGAGAAGACCAAAGAACGCTTTCTGTCATGTTTCTTTCATTTTATTTTTCTGTTCAGCAATTTAATAAAACTTCAATATTGAAAGAGAAATAAGCAAGGTAAATATTCACAAAAATGTTGTTAAGCTAGGATTGTTCATAGGAGAAGGAACAAACAAGCGGAGAGACAGGGAGGTTAACCAGTTCTTAGACCGGCTGGCTACCCTGTGCTGGAGGAACGTATAAGGAGGATAAAAGATGATAGAACAGAGATGTTAAAAAAAGAAAGGGAGAGCAAGAGAGGAAAAAGAGAGAAGTAAAGGAAAGGAGAATACGACACTGCTTAGAGCCTGTCTCTAAGACCAGTTGTCCGCAAAAAGCGCAATAATGCTTTCAAAGCCTTCTGTGCTGACGACGGACTCGGCGAAGGTCCCAAAACCCTTTGTTCCGACAAAGGGAGATTATCAAGTTTATCTAGCGCATTCGAAAGTTCTTGTCATGGCGCACTGAAACGGGGACACTCACATAGAAGATGGGAGATCGTTTCTTCGCAGCTGCAGTTATTGCATGTAGAGTTGTTGGCCATTCCAATCAGACAGGAGTAGGCATTCGTGAAGGCCACGCCAAGCCACAGGCGGCACAGAAGTGTATCCTCAGTTCGCGATATTCCTGACGGAAGACGGAGCTGGAGGTTGGGATCCAAGCTGTGTAGAAAAGCATTGGTGAATTCCGCCGAGTTCCATTGGGCAAGTGTGAGTTCACGTGCCAGTGAACGAAGTCTTGTAGCTGCGTCGGTTCTGGAGAACGGTATATTTGCGGAGTGGTCACTGCCATGTGCAGATCGGGTGGCCCCATTGGCACGGTCGTTATCGTATATACCACAATGACCCGGTATCCACTGATACGCTATGTTGTGTTGTTTCTCGATTGCATGGTGGTGAAGGAGCCTTATAGCAGCGACTAACTACTCATTAGGTCCATAACGAAATGACGACATAAGACATTGAAAAGCTGCCTTGGAGTCCGTGAAAATGGACCAAGCTTGTGAAGGTTCTTCAACCACAAGCTCTAGTGCTGCACGGATGGCGGCGAGTTCAGCGGCCGTCGATGATGTCAAATGCGATGTTTTGAATAGGAGAAAATTGTAGCTAGCACTGATGCAGGACATATTAGCGAATGCCCCCGACTAATAAATAGCGAAGAGCATTTACGAACGGAAACCTTTCTTGATTCGGACCCTGATATTTTTTCGGAAAGTATCAGTTAACTGTTAGTAAGCATCGCCTTACACAAGAATGTTAAATTGTGTAAGTTAATAGTGCATTCTTGAGACCAGCTCCTATATGAACAAAATAAGCAGTGGTAACAAATCTAGAAGATAAAAAGTGAACAGGAAAAGCGTCTGTCTGGCAAGCTCTACACGTCAGGTGATTCGGTGCTCACAGTGTTGGTTTTGTATTGTTTTACCCAATTTAAGGTTAAAGAAGTAATGATTGCTCAAATGAGCTTCGCGTGGTGCGAAAAGTCTTGCAGGTAAAATAAATGTAGGTAACAATGTGGAATGGATGAGAAGTCTGTGTTCTAGAACTTCGAACTTCTCATCTTCCTCGGGCTTAGGCTACGATCTCCCGTTCGCAAGTGTCGGCGCGCCGTCGGCTGACCCAAAGAGCGACGCCGTCCCTGTGACACAGATTGTGGCGTCCTAACCCAGATCTGCCCATCGGAGGGGCCGGCGTTCTCTGTGTCAGAAGGGCTGGCTGAGCAAGGACCGGGACGCCTTTCCTCCCTCTCGGTTCCACAGGTGCGACGGCGCGGAGGTGTGCCTCACGGGTGACCGGGAGGAGCGGAAGGGGGGGCAGAAGAGGAGGCGCGTCCAGGTGAGTCGGAAGATGCCGGGGGAGGCGGAGGCTGCTCCCCCCCACGTGACGGCAGGAAGAGGCGGCCGCCAGGGGCTCGCGTGCCGGCATCGACCGTCGGTCGTCGGCGACGGCAATCGCGTCGGCAGCGGCGGCGGCGGCGGCAGCTGCACACCAGCTCCAGCAGCGGGTCTCCCCCAACCCCGAACCCGTCCGTGCAGCGTCGGCAGGAAGCAGCGTCGGCGAGCGCCAGGTCCAACAGGCATCGGTGGGTCGTCAACGTCGGCACGCGGCGCCCCATGGCGCGGGCGGCCGGCGGAGGCGGCGGTAGAGCGACGTCCACCGACGGCGGGGGCTGCATGTGGCTGCGTCGTCGTCGGCGGGCCGGCTGAGCGCGGGGGGCCATGCAGCGGGCGCTGCGCATGAACGATGCACAGCTGCTGTCGCTGTCCGAGAAGGCGCTGCACGACAACTGCCTGCGCGGCTACCTCTGCAAGCGCACGGCGGACAGCGCACGCTGGCAGCTCCGCTGGTTCGTGCTCTACCAGAACCTGCTCTTCTACTACGAGAACGACACGACGACCCGACCGTCGGGCGTGCTCTTCCTCGAGGGCTCCTACTGCGAGCGCCTGCTCACGCCCGTCACCGGCGGCAAGAACACGGGCAGCACTCAGGTGAGCCGCTGCCCGTGCTTCGAAGTCCCGTTGCAATGCCCCTTTATCTCGTTGCATGTCTTTGCCACTCGTGGCCATGCCCTCGGGCCGAGGAGAGCCCATCCACCGATCGGAAACGCGCTACAAGCCATGTCACGGCGACAAAAGAAACCAAGACAGCCTGCACGCACGAACACACGTGCATAACTAGAGCATGACGCGTAGTTTAGCCTTGTGGCTTGAACATGAACGGGAAACTTGTTACACGCGATGTTGAAACACAGATGCCATGTGGCAGCGGTTCGTTTGAACTGCCCTGTTAATGACTGGGTATAACTTGGCGTGTGGTCTCGAACATCTATACTAATTAGCTCCACGTTGAACGGGACGTCACAAGCGAGCGACCACAGTCTTCCAATATTCATCGTGACAACAGCTTTACATACATTTAGACGATTGATTAGTTAAGAGTATGACATGCTGTTCTGGTGTCATCGTTGTTATCGGGAATGGTGATCATTTTCGACAAGAAGCCATTAGGATTGATGTTGGTCTGAACATGCTGGCATTTGTGGTAATTATGGAACCGGCGCAGCAATAGCGTAAGACCAAGTGATAAAACGTGAATCATCTTTCTTGTGGAGGTTCAGAACAGAACATACACGCTTTGCCAGGCTGGTAGCGCCAAATTAAACAGATTCTAGGGATTAATATCTGTTTTTCACTATCATGATGCATTTTTTTCTAGCGACCATGGAAAGGAACTTTTGTTTCTTCATAAAACGAGCAGCATTTTATAGCCGGGGGTAAGCACTGGTGCAGCTTAACACAGCTTAACACTGACTATCTGAAATCATGAGTCAACTTGCGGTAACAGACAGAAAGATTGAGAATAAGCCCGTAATATTACCGTTAAAAACGTACTTTTGTTCAAGCAGTACGCTTATAAATAGTAATGCATCTGATACTGTCTCACAAATCTTGTTTGAAATGCAGGTGTGCTCGGTAGAGAAACAGCATAACAAAATAAGCTATGCACCAACTCGCCCAGCGTCGCACTCTGCTAAAGAGAAGCAGCACAGAATTAGTCGTCCTGTTTACATTTTGTAAGGGCTGTCTGAACTCTTTTTAAGCAGTGTCACGCTACAAGTCTTAAATGAAGGAGATGGAATGTAGCGTTTATTCTGTGCATTTGCCTCGCTGAGAAGAACAGTTACGCACTGGAGATGTAACATAAACGAAATTACAGATTCATCGACCTCGCTGGTCCGTGCCGCCGTCTCGCAGATGCTGCTGCACCACCATGTATATTATAGTCTGTGATGGCTACTTCATTTCTTCTACTTCCTCTGCGCCCCGCCACGGTGGTCTAGTGGTTATGGCGCTCGACTGCTGACCCGGAGGTCGCGGGATCGAATCCCGGCCGCGGCGGCTGCATTTTCGATGGGGGCGAAAATGTTTGAGGCCCGTGTACTTAGCTTTAGGTGCACGTTAAAGAACCCCGGGTGGTCAAAATTTCCGGAGCCCTCCACTACGGCGTCTCTCATAATCATATCGTGGTTTTGGGACGTTAAACCCCAGATATTATTATACTACTTCCTCTGCATGAACATGGAACTGTCAGCGCTACCTCTCTTCGTAGCGATAAGCAAACCTTTTAACAAGTAACAAGCACAAGAAAGTGCGCGCTCGTCTATATTCAACGTCTTCAGTACACTTCCTTTGTAGGTGTACAAGTTCAGAGGAGAAAAGGCACAATTTCATTGTTCGTTTGAGCATTAGCAACTCAGTGACTACAATGACGCTTATCATGAGAGTGTAGCATTTGTGAGGGACTGCTCTGGTGTGAAAGAACGAACAATAGCACCTGTACGACAGGAATAAATTCTCTAAAAAAAGTACTATAGTCATGTAGTTTACTGGTACTAAGAGGAGAAGAAATGCGATCATAATGACGAAATGGCTATAACCACAGTAAGTTTCAGAAACAACACGCTTTAGTGTATCCATAAGCGCGCTTTAAATTGATTTTTAACATTGTTAGAGAACACCCTCTCTATATACAGAGAAACTTCAACACGTGAACATTTTTAAACCTGTTGCGTTCGTGCAAGTCGAGTTCAGCCGATTTAAGCAGGCTGATTTACGTCGAACACATAAACAGGAAGGCTTGGAAAATTCCATACGTTTGACAGATTTTGCACTCTTTTCCATACACGGTTTTCACTCAGTTTAGCAAGGAAAAACATTTTCAGTGAGTCATATCACCGATTACGAAACGTCACGAATGTACTGCGCTTGGTTTATATTAACTCCTGTCAACACCTAAAATAGCATGAAAACTTTCGCTTTGATAACCTCTCGAAATGACATATAGTACACACCTTCTGATTTTACTGTGATGTTTTTCGTGACGTACTAGTGAACAGTCATCGTACTGTTTTTACTGTTGCAATTGTTATCTGAACATCATGAATCACGAGAGAATCTTTGGAAATTTCTCAATCGCTGCATGTACAGCTGAAATGGACAAGGAGAAGGAGGAAAAAGAAGGAAAGGCAGGAAGGTCAGCCATACGCGCGTCCGGTTTCATATCCTGCGCTGGGAGAAGGGGATTAAGGGATGAGAACGTAGAAATATAGAAAGATAATAATAATATCTGGGGTATAACACGCCAAAACCTCGATATGAATATGAGAGACGCCTAGCGGAGGGCTCCGGAAATTTCGACCACGTGGGGTTCTTTAACGCGCACCTAGATCTAAGTACACGGGCCTCAAACATTTTCGCCTCCATCGAAAATGCAGCGGCCGCGGCCGGGATTCGATCCCGCGACCTTCGGGTCAGCAGTCGAGCGCCATAACGACTAGACCACCGTGGCGGGGCGTAAATATTGAAAGAAGTGGTGAGCTCACACGAAAAATTCGCGTGAGCTTAAACAACACTGCTGCGTTCCATAGTACTCGACGCATGATTTCAGGCGTATCACGTTCCACTGTAGATAGTAGTCATGGAGCCTACCTGAAGGCTTGCAAGTACTGGCCATAGAATACCCAGTACCTGTTGTACGGACTATGCGTATGCATAGTGCGTATGGTGATTTCAGTTTGCCGACTGTTAGACACACTCGAGATGGACAAAATAAATGGGATTCTTTCATGATCACGTTTGCCTTTCTGTCCGATTGTCAGATAATAGTCTTGCGGACATATTCCTAAGCGGACTTCAGTAAGCCGTCTAAAGGCACTGTTTCAGGAAACCGTGCACGCGAGTAGCCGCATGCTCCTTTACGAAGCCCCTGCAACGATGGAACACTTCACTCTGAAGACCTACAGTTCCCATCCATACGCAATCGCCCTGCGCTCTACTGCTGTCTAATATTGAACAAACCGCTGCTCTTTTTGGAAATCGCCGTGCATCCCAAATTTATAGCCCTAAATATACGTACGGCTGGAGACGTGGTATTCATTCGTGGAAGCTCTAAATCTGCTCTGACGTTTACAGTCACCATCAGGATGGAGAATCTCACACACGGTTCATATGCTTCAAGTAGCATAAAAAAGCAACGACAAACCAACATTGTTTTGCGTTGAAAAAAAAATAAAGAAAGAAGTCTTAGTCTGACGTGCTATTTACGAGAATGGACGCAAATGATTTTATGTGAACCCTGTAAAAGTTTTAAAGACCAGCAGAGTCGCGCATTAGTGATACATCAACCGCAGACGTTGTAGATATGTCGTGAAAAACACGAAGTGCAAAAAGCTGATTGCATCGTCAACGCTGTTTACGTCAAGTCCGGGCGTACGTTTATTGAATTTCACTGCGGTTGCATTTGGGGATGTTAGCTAGCTGTGTGACACAGACGTTAGAACGACAGAGATTCGAGCCAGTCATTAAGGGTTTATCGTTAATTAAGGCTAGAGAATGAAAACACGGACACAAGAGAACAGAACCACACAAGTGTGTTCGTGTTGTCTTGTTTGCTTGTCTGGTGTCCCTGCTTTTACGCTTTACTTTTAAAGATGACAGACATAAGGCTGTACCCACACATCCGCGTTTATCTATGAAAAAATAAGGCTTGAAATACTTTTTATTTTATAGCTTAAGTTTTGGAAGGCAACCCCTTATGTACGCGTAAAAAATATTGCGTACAACCCACCTGATAGAATAGATTAGCACCGTGCATGCCCCCGGAATTCTTATCTGAACTAAAGCTTGGCTCGGCGGCATTCGTGAAATACGTGTTCGTGCGCTCTAACTCTTCGTTGATTTTGATTCTTTCCAGTGTAAGTAAGTATCAGCATGGCAGCTTGTCGATTGTCTTTGCTCTGGTTCTGTTATACGAAGAAAAGCACTGTGGTTACTGCCTTAATTTGTATCGAGCCACAGTGCGATTGTGATTTCACAGCTCCTAGAGTTTCCCAGTACGGTCTGAATTGACTCCTCACCAAATTTTGCTTTTCGTAAGCTAAAGTCGCCTAGAAAAACTGACATGTAGTTAGTGGGGGGAGAGCAACACTTATCCAACAACACTTATTTACCATTAGTGGCGATGAAAATGCCGCAAGACCTGTGTTATGACTTAATTGCGATATACCCAATTTAGAAGAATCATGTGTAAATGCAGTAAGTACAGTGATATGACCTTACAGCCTATACACAACCCTACACAACACACACCGAAGTAGAACGCGTTTTATTATTACGGTCAAGTCATCACACGTGGCAACCTTGAAGTTAGGGCTTTCACTGGCAGATGAACGGCATCTACACGACACCAGTCATAATTTTCTGTTACCACATTTTTAGTTTAGTTTGGTAAGTGTCCAATAAGCACCAGCCCATTCGATCAGTAGTAGGTGTCACTAAATTTATGATCGTATGCGCGCGCCATCCAAACGTAATCTTTTACTATTCAGACGGGCGCTTGTAGTGTCACAGTAACGTTACAATTACTACTTCTACAATGGTCAGACGCAATCAAAACGAATGACATGACCGGGTGAACTAGGCTTTTCACGTAGCGTGAGCGCAAATGGAAAAGAGCTAGGCGGCAGTACGCGTAACGAAGGCAGATTCAGAAATTAGCTTTTTCATTCAGAATTTGGCATATACGCGAATGCACGAGCATTGTGTTCATAACGGTTATAGGCACAAAAATGGTGGAGGTTAAAGAAAATTTACTGTCAGGTTAAGTTATGGGGTTTTACGCGTCAGAACCGCGATAAGGCAGGCTGTAGTTGGAGTGCCCGGATGAACTTCGACCTCCCGAAGTTCTCGAAGACGCACCTAAATCTAGGTGCTCTTGCATTTTCCACCATCGAAATGGGGCCGCCTTGACCGGGAATTGAACCCGAGTCCTCGAACTCAGTACCCCAGCACAATAACCGCTGAGGTGCCACGGCGTGTGACCGTAGTGTCTTCTTTACATCCACACACACACACACACACACACACACACACACACACACACACACACACACACACACACACACCACACACACACACACACACACACACAATATATATATATATATATATATATATATATATATATATAATATATTATATATATATATATATATTGTCAAGACGTTTATTGACGGGGACTCAGCGACGGCGCACGGCAGCGACAGTCAAAGCGGGGCCGACTCTCTGCACGAGGAGCGTGCTCTCAGAGAAGAGAACGACCCACTGGAAGCGCTCGAGAGGACGACCCATTACTCAGTAGGAACGCTCGCTACAATTACCCCGGCTACGAAAGGGAGCCGCCTGGCGACCTAGCAACTTGTCACTATGAGCGGGTCATGGTAGGGCTTCAAGCGCGCCACGTGACAATGTCGCGCCCTCGACGGCGCATGTCCGAGGATGGGTCGATGGGTTCGATGAGGTAGTTCACCGGGGATGTGCGTTCGACGACACGGTAGGGGCCTTCGTATTTGGGCAGTAGTTTGGAAGAGAGGCCAGGTGCAGTGGTAGGGACCGAGAGCCATACGAGCGCTCCAGGAAGGAACGTGGACGCAGAACTGGTGGTGTCACCGCGAATGCTTTTCTGCCGCTCTTGGCTATGCGTAGTAAAGGTCTTGGAGAGCTCGCGACACTCCTCAGCAAGTCTGGCTGTGGCAGAAATAGGCGCACATTCAGATCGATCCGGCTTGTAGGGAAGGATTGTGTCAATGGTGTGCGACGGGTGCCTGCCATACAATAAGAAAAATGGTGAGAAACAGTAGTGCTCTGAGGAGCGGTATTGTAGGCGTACGTGACGAAGGGCAGAATGACATCCCAATTCGTGTGGTCGGCGGCGACGTACATCGAGAGCATGTCGCCTAGCGTGCGGTTGAAGCGTTCGGTGAGGCCATTCGTCTGCGGGTGGTAAGCAGTAGTTTTGCGGTGAACAACGTTGCACTCTTTGAGAATGGCCTCGACGACTTCCGACAAGAAGACACGGCCTCGATCACTGAGCAGCTCCTGGGGTGGACCGTGACGCAGCATGAATCGGTGGAGCAGGAAGGAGGCCACATCGCTCGCTGTAGCCGCAGGGAGGGCAGCAGTTTCAGCGTATCGCGTGAGGTGGTCTACAGCGACGATGGCCCAGCGGTTACCAGCGGACGTCAGGGGAAGTGGCCCATATAAATCGATGCCAACGCGCCCAAACGGTCGGTCAGGGCAAGGTAGAGGTTGCAGACCTGCTGGCGACAGGTGCGTTGAAGTTTTGCGGCGCTGACAATCGATGCAGGAGCGAACGAACTTCTCCACGTAGCGGTACATCCCTCGCCAAAAGTAACGTTGGCGAATGCGGTGGTAGGTTTTCGATACCCCAGGGTGTGCACACTGCGGATCAGAGTGGAACGACTCGCATATGTCATAACGCAGACTGCGGGGTATTACTAGTAGCCACTGGCGGCCGTCGCCGTTGTAATTGCGTCGGTGGAGCAGGTCGTCGCGAACGGCGAAATGGTGGGCTTGACGACGCAACAAGCGAGTGGATGGTGTGGCCGATGGATCAGTCAGCAAGTCTATCAGTGAGGCAATCCATTGATCCTTGCGCTGCTCAGTAGCGATGGTGTGAATATCGATGGAAGAAACGACAAAGTGAGACGCTGAGTTGTGGGCATTGTCGTCAGGCAAGGGAGAGCGCGACAGGGCGTCGGCGTCAGCATGCTGACGTCCGTTGCGGTACAGCACGCGGATGTCGTAGTCTTGCAGGCGAAGTGCCCAACGGGCAAGACGGCCTGAGGGATCCTTCAATGACGACAACCAGCACAGTGCATGATGGTCGGTGACGACATCAAATGGGCGACCATACAAATAAGGTCGGAACTTTGTAAGGGCCCAAATGATTGCCAGGCATTCTTTCTCCGTGACGGTGTAGTTGGTCTCTGCTTTAGTAAGCGTACGACTTGCATATGCGACAACATATTCCGGGAACCCAGGTTTGCGCTGCGCAAGGACAGCACCGAGGCCAACACCGCTTGCGTCCGTGTGTACCTCTGTAGGGGCCGTAGGGTCGTAGTGGCGTAGAATGGGAGGAGACGTCAACAAACGACGGAGCTTTGCGAAAGCGTCGTCGCATTCTGACGACCACGAATTGAGGGGCCCGTTACTTCCAAGCAGCTTCGTCAGCGGTGATATGATAGTCGCGAAGTTTCTGATGATAGCGCCGAAAGTAGGAGCATAGTCCTACGAAACTGCGCAGTTCTTTGACGGACGTAGGTTTGGGGAACTCTGTCACGGCCCGAAGCTTGGCTGGATCTGGGAGGATGCCGTCCTTGGACACCACGTATCCTAGTATCGTCAGCTGCCGTGCTGCAAATCGGCACTTCTTGAGATTCAGTTGTAGCCCGGCGTCGCTCAAGCGCGTCAAAACCTGCCGCAGGCGTTGAAGGTGTGTTGAGAAGTCCGGGGCGAAAACGACGACGTCATCGAGGTAGCATAGGCACGTGTGCCATTTCAAGTTGCGCAGAACGGTATCCATCATGCGCTCAAAAGTCGCGGGCGCATTGCACAGCCCAAACGGCATGACGTTGAATTCGTACAAGCCGTCGGGTGTGACAAACGCTGTCTTCGGTCGAGCGTCATCAGCCATCGGGACTTGCCAGTACCCTGAGCGCAAATCGAGCGATGAAAAGAACTCTGCTCCTTGCAGGCTGTCAATGGCATCGTCTATTCGAGGTAGGGGATAGACGTCCTTACGGGTGATCTTATTGAGTCGCCGGTAGTCCACACAGAACCGCACAGAGCCGTCCTTCTTCGCAACGAGAACGACAGGAGACGCCCACGGGCTGTTTGAGGGTCGAATAACATCGCGGCGAAGCATGTCTTCGACTTGCTCGGTAATTACACGACGCTCTGTTGGCGACACGCGATATGGACGTTGCCGCAGTGGTGGGTGGGCGCCAGTGTCGATGCGATGCGTGACAGCAGACGTGCGGCCGAGAGAAGTTTGCGCTACATCGAACGAAGAACGAAATTCTTCCAACAGGCATAGAAGCTGGGAACGCTCGACCGACGTAAGGTGTTCAGCAATCGAGGAACCAAATAAATCAGCGGGTGACGAATCAGATGTGGAAACAGCACTGAGCGAATGGGAGTTGGCGCAGTACGTGTCACCCGGTGCGTCTATAACTTGTGCGTCTTCGAGGGCTTCAGCTCTGCCGAGACATTCCCCTCGCACCAACCTAACAATGTACGGGGATGGGTTCGTAACAAAAATGTCGGTGTCGCCCTGAATGACTTTCACGGTCGCAAATGGCACCAACAAGCCTTTTCTAGTGAAGACGCGGTCAGATGGAGAGAGGAGTGCAACGGCGTCGGCGAGACCGGTGCAGCAGACTGACACAGCCGTTGACGAGTTTGCAGGAAGTGTGGTGTCGTCTTTGACGAGTACCTTGGTCGCAGCCGGTGGACTGTCCGCCGGCGTCAAATCTGAGAATGGTGAGAGCTCTATTTCGGCTGGTGCGCAACGAATGACGGCGGCGTGACGGGCGAGAAAATCCCATCCCAGGATGACGTCGTGAGAGCATGAGGAAATTATGATGAATTCGACGGCGTACAGAGCGTCCTGAATCATGACACGGGCTGTGCACACCGCTGTCGGGTGAATACTGTGAGCGCTGGCTGTACGGAGGGAGAGCCCGGAAAGTGGCGTCGTCACTTTTCGTAGTAGTCGGCTAAATTTAGCGTCCATAACGGAAACGGCAGCTCCAGTGTCTACAAGGGCCGATGTGCGCACACCATCTACAAACACGTCTACTACGTTTGATGGGCTTTGCTGAGGGCTTTGGCTGTTCGATAGCGTCGCAGCCCTTGCCTCTTGGACTGCGACGACTAGTTTTCCTGGTCTCGTGCGACCGGACGAGGCCGTATCGGTGACAGTGAGCGGCGTCGTGGGGACGGTGACCGACGGGTAGATGGACCTGGGCGTGACGTCGGTGACATAGGCGGCAGCGGGTCATAATACGGGCGGCTGGACTGGTTGGTGACGGCTGATCCGACTCGAGGCGGCTGCACGCGGTTGCAATAGCGGGCTACGTGACCGGCGCAACCGCACGCAAAGCAGATCGGGCGGTTGTCGGAAGTGCGCCATCGGTTTGCCGGGCTAGGTCCCATCCACGTGGCAGGACGCGAGGGACGGGGCGGCTGCTGATATGACGACTGCATGGTTGGCTGCAGTCGGGGCGTATGGACGATGTCGGCGTACGCAGCCGGCACACTCGCTTCGAAGGCCTGAGGCCTGGTGACGGCTCCAGCGTATGTTAGCGGGGGCACCACAGGGAGCGCTGGGGGCGGCCTGGCTGCAACTTGTGCGTAACTGAGCGGCGCAGACGCCGGATGGGGCTGGTGGTATTCCGGCATAACCTCCGCGATTTCCTGCTCGATAGCCCGGCGTAGGGGAGGCAGCAGTGTGGTCGACGACTGTACAACATCCTGCGGGTGAGAGAAGGCCAGTAAGGAGAACTGGCGGGCAATTTCCTCCCGCACGAATGACTTGATTTCGGCGAGTAAGACGGAGTGGTCCGACACGGCCGACAAGCCAGCGAGATCGGCGTCGCGTGATGGAGGTCGACGCGTCATCAGCCGCTGCCGGCGTAGCTCCTCGTAGCTTTGGCACAGCGTGATGACCTCGGCCACAGTGCGAGGGTTTTTGGCGAGTAGCATGGTGAAGGCATCGTCGTCGATGCCTTTCATGACGTTCCGGATCTTGTCGGCCTCAGACATGGTTGCGTTGGCTTTCTTGCACAAGTCGAGCACGTCTTCAATGTAGCTCGTGAAAGACTCGCCGGACTGCTGGGCTCGTTCACGTAACCGCTGTTCGGCTTGCAGCTTGCGAACGGCAGGGCGGCCAAACACGTCGATGATGGCGGTCTTGAAAGCGGACCACGTAGCGAAATCGGATGCGTGGTTGTTGTACCATAGACTTGCCACACCCGCCAGGTAGAAAACGAGGTTGCTCAGTTTGCCTGCCTCGTCCCATTTATTGGGGACGCTCACACGCTCGTAGATCGCGAGCCAGTCCTCGACGTCGTTGCCATCCGCGCCGGTGAAGATAGGAGGGTCGCGGATGCGGGGGACACCCGGACATGGCGTCGGTGCAAGAGGAGGCGTTTGCTGGGCGGCGTCTTGAGTCATGGTAGCAGGCACGGTACGGGATCGAAGCTCCAAGGGCATCGAATGCGGACCGTAGTTGTTTAAAGGGCACAGCACCTCCACCAAATTGTCAAGACGTTTATTGACGGGGACTCAGCGACGGCGCACGGCAGCGACAGTCAAAGCGGGGCCGACTCTCTGCACGAGGAGCGTGCTCTCAGAGAAGAGAACGACCCACTGGAAGGCGCTCGAGAGGACGACCCATTACTCAGTAGGAACGCTTCGCTACAATATATATATATATATATATATATATATACATTACGTAATGTCCTGCTTCGTTCTGTGATGTTTCTACAGAATTTGTTCTCTTACAATGAGCTGTAAACGAAAGCCTGCCAAGCACGAAATGGGAAGAACAAGTTTATCGTGCGTAAACCTCAAAGTGTTTTCCCATTTCGTAACCGCAGTTAACTATACTGTTAGCGGCACGCTTTCGTTGCGAAATAGTTAAGCTCTTATCGAGCCGATCGTGTTGCGAAGCGTACGCAAAGCATTTTGTTTCCCTTCGTGATGCCTTCCCCCCTCGCATGACGGTACGTTTGAAAACAGGTGAGCTTCGCCTGGTTCGTAACGATTCGTGTCCCGTCAGTTTTATTGCGCCGAAATTGGCTTAGTAGGTGCGGCCAATTTGTCGCTTTACGCGATATGGCGTGAGATAACGTCATTATTTGAGGCTGGAGTGCTTAAGTGGTGCGCTGTAAGGCGAAAGAACGATTGGAACGTTTTTAGAAGGGAGCGATTTTTAGTGCCCGCCAACTGGCATTCATTCTCATGGGCGACGCGCATCAGGCTCGTCTCTTCAAACACAAATAATAATGAAAATAAAGAGCCAAGTTAAACATCTGCATATTGAATAGAAGTAGATCAGTACTTGTAGATTAGCAGAATGCTGTCAAAAGGTTTGATTTAAACGTTTGCGTTGTAGTCTCATTTAATAGAGGCAACAAAGATCCCACAGCTCCAGTGCTTCGTTGAACTGATTCACCTCTTTCGTCTATTCTAGCTTCTCAACAGGCACTTGCAACCACATATACTAATTTAATACTTTTGACAGTTATGAAGGCTGAACGTAACGTCGTAAGTAGCAGTAGCAATAGAATACCTGCGTGCCTTTAAGCTTGCTTAAAACTGTAACAGAAGATGCTCTTCCAAAAACTAAGTACACTTGCTAGTTTTTACTCGTTCTTCGTAGTAGATTGATGTCTTCTGGTTGTGGAAGTACGAGGAGTAAGAAATAAGCCGTTCTTTTAATGCATAGCTCGTGAAACAGGGACCATATTCATACAACTTTCCTTTCTCAAGTGTCTTTTTTTTGTTATTGCAGAGCTGCCTTCGCTAATCATACATCTTGCATCAGGATGAGCTATAATTTTTTGTAAAGACTAATTTTTGTGCGTGATATTTTTATTTCTGCGCTGAAATTTTCATCTTTCTTTCCCCGTTGTCTTCCTTTCTAGTGTAGGGTAGGAAACCACAAGCTTCTCCTCGGTGTAGCCTCTCCGCAGACCTTTGTAATGGGCGGGCAGCTTTGAACCACTCTCTCGTTCCGCAATTCACATGGTGTGGCTCTTGGTGCGATTCTGCGCTTTCTACCACGCGATATCGCGCCTGCTAACGTGAATCCTTGCCCTACACGACGCCTGTATAGGGTCTTTTCCCAAAGCGCTTTCGAGCACTGGCGTGGCTCTGTGGTAGAGCATTTTACCGCCAAGCTGAACATCTGGGTTTGATTCCCGCTCGAGCCCCGATTTTAGATGCGAAGTATCTTATGGCGGAGCTCAATCCGGTGGTGGTGTGCGGCGTGACCACCCTTACTGCGCATGCGCATACCCTCTCCCCTCCCCTTTCCCTCCCCCTCTCCACTCCCCCTCTCCTCTCCACTTTCCCTCTACCCTTCCCCTTTCCCCTCCCCCTTTCCACTCTTGCTCTGAAACGCGGGCTAGACATGCCGAAATTCTCTCCTGCGCAACGCCGCGATGAGCCCCAGCGCATGCGCGTCCCCTCCCCCTCTCTCTCCTCTCCTACGCTGCCCCTTTCTCGCACGCCTGCCGACCGCGTTCCCCGCTCGCCCTGTGAGAATTAACGGCCAGGCTAGAGGAAAGACAAGACGCGCGTAGCGTTCCTCTTCGCGTTCAACGACGCGAGGACGGTAGCATGCCAAAAGAACGCCAACGGAACGCGATCGTGCAAGTGCTCCGGCTTCGCATCGCCTCATGGTCCCCTTTAGCGGGAAATGGTGTAATTTTTTTATTCTTTGACCACATCAGGATTTTTGGCTAACGGACAACGCTGCCGACGCCGATACCGCATATTCTGCGGCACGGGCTCTTTAACGCTATCACGTTAATGCATTTTTTTTGTGAAACAAGGTATTAATTGTCCTCGTGGTTAGGCGGGTATGAGCTTCTGGACCCGGCCGCCTTCTTCAGCTTTCTTGAAGACCTTGGCCTGCAGGTCAGGGTCGGAGCTTCGCAAGGGGACCTCTCACTGATGACTATTTCATATTTCTTGATATTAGTGATCTGATATTAGCGTCCCCGTAATGTGGAACAGATTCACTTTTTTGTTACAATGATTACAGGTATTAGGGTCCAGGTAGTAGCAGTGACAGGCTACGGGGATCGGATAGGCATTTTTTGTAGTCGCCTCCTCGTTAAGCGATTTGCCAGCTGTCCGGTACACTGCCCTCGCTAACCTGTAGTAATGAGCTATTTCTTTGTAACTGACCATGCGGTCCCTGTTTGATTCCAGCATGAGTCCCTTGGATAGCGAATACAAGCAGAAATTTTAACTCACCTCATTAGTCCAGACCATTTAAGACCTCTTCAGGTTTTACTATGAACGTTGTAAATGTGCTACCGAAGCACCTGAGCCTGTATTCAAAAGCACATATGTTCGAGGATCATCTGCTCTAAATAAAATTATCCGCAATAGGAAATTTCGGCCAGTCGTGATGCTGCACACATCATTAGCGAAGCAACCGGCCAATGGCGAAGAGGATTAACGAAGGCAAAGCTTTGTAAGTTCGGCCCTCTGACGGATAACATCATCTGTAATGCGGGACCTCCCTAAACAGGATGTAGCTCTTTCACGGCGTTGCGATGTCGTTCCTATACAGGAAAGTCTGCCTCCTAGTTGACGCGAGCTATGGTCGTAACTTTTTTGTCCTTGCTGTGAGCCGGGATTATCATGCTTGTTTTGCAGCGTGTGGCTGGCGGATGAAGCAGCACAAGATCCAACGCTCGGCAAGACCTGCATTTGCTGACTCAGCGACGGCGAATTAATCGCAAGTCTGCGCCCGCTTTCGTTGTAATTTAACTTCTTCCTTTCCAGAGATAAGCTGATTCCGAGAATAATAGCATTGGATACTCGCTTCGTCCACTAAGCGCGTTTTGTGCGCAGTAATAGTTTGCTGAAATTTGGGTTCTTCTTGATGTTATTCGGGCGCCAAAAAATAAAAGGTAGTTGCTTTTGCGCAGCTTTCATAAAGAAAAATTTACGAAACTTCAAAATCACAACAGCCGTTTACGAAAAAGAAATCGAAGCGCTTAAGCACTTCGTTACGTTAAAAATATTAATAAGAAGAACACATTAAAATGCTCCATGTAGCCACTTCTTTATGGTTTCTTTCCTCAAAGCTTAAATGTCGCCTTCTGTTTTAACCTCCTGGAACAATCCTCACGCACTAGCTGGAACTGCGCTTAAGCAAAGCGCTCTTTTTTGTTTCAGCAAATACGATAGCATAGCTCACACGTAGAATGTAAAGCTAACAATGCAAACGTTTATGCAATTGAATGCAAATGCAATATAATGTTTATACAAATGTAATGCTAATGAATAAAACGCCACGCAACGTTCATGCAAACTTAATGGAATGAATCAGACGTTTCTACGCGGGTTCAGTCCGTTTTACTGCAACACAAGTGTACATAAAACCAAAGATGTGCAGCGCAATAGTAAAGTAATATGGGGCGAAACAACGCGGTAATTTAATGTAATGCATCGAAGGATATTATTTCGACACAGCTACCGTTTTGGCGAGCGCGCGCTTTATAGCATCGTGAGTTGTAGTCGTATGGAGTGATAACTATCGCCATACTTACGGCAGACGAGACGTGACATACCGAAGGTCAGAATTGTGGCGAATTGGGCCTGTTGGTTGATCATCTTAAACACTCGTATGTTGCGCTCGTATGTTGTCTGGTGTCGTCTTCTTTGTGTCTGTTTTTCCTGCGCTGCGAAGTGTTTAAGATACCGAAGGCGTTCTTTAAGGTAACGCCGTCGTAAGTCAACATTAATGGGTCCTTGAAGCGGTTCTTTTTTTCGAAATTATGTGAGAGGGACTATACTGTAACTAGTATAATATTTCAGACCATAATTTGAGTTAAAGGAGTACTGACACGAATTAAAAAAATTTTTCCGATTGTTGCTCTAAATAAAAATACTGGTGTCGAGAAACCTAAAACGAGTATTGTGGTGCCTGGGAATGCATCGTATATATTTTAATTACCGCTACATTAAAAAGACACTTTCGGTTTCGATATCGAGGGGGCGGCTTCTCAGTGACGTTTCATGTCAGTATGACGTCACGGGGATACAGAAACTCGCGACGAACTAGAGGCAAATCCGTCTTCTGCTCGTGCTGCACATAAACAACGATGAGTGCACTGTCGTCCAGTGACCCTGACAGTGATTTCTGCGATTTAGGCTGCATGCAGGACGCAAGACTCGCAAACTCGGGGGAACTGTCTTGACTCGTCGGGATAATGTCCATTGCAGTGGGGCTGGCCTGCAGATGCTCAGCGACGAAAACTTCAAAGTCAAATTAAAATATTTTATACGTGTAATATTTTATACGTTTTCCGACACCGGTGTGTGGTCAGCGTTGACACTGCATACCAAGGAAAGGGAAAATGTATCTTTTGCGATGTTTCGAAATCGTGTCAGTACTCCTTTAAACACGTTGTATCAAGGAAGCTCACACTTGTCAAGATTATCCGTGACCTCACTGTGACAGGCAAACAGATGGGTGACGACGCTCACTCCTGCCAAAGGCAAATGCGGCTGAAAACTCGGTGTGGCGGCGCCGCCACTGCGACCTGTAGCGATGCGAAGACTTAAAACGTTAGGTAAACTGACACTTTATAGTGGACTTAATTGGTCTATTGATGTTCTTGTAGGGAACAACGCGACAGCGGCCGAACTGGCCGTGCCGTCGTCGCTGCTTTATCTGTCTCCAAACAAAGCAGCGACGACAACACGACCACTTCGGCTGTCATCACGTTGCTCCCTACAATCTGAAAGACTTAAGCTGATGACTCAACTAGTTTACACTAAATAACCGTCAGATTCATATCAGAGTCCCTAATGTCTCCGGAGATGACAAAAGGCTTCTTCTGAGACAAAACCCAACAGGGTGCGAGGGATTCTTTATTTGGTTGTGTGTTGAAAACAACTGAAATGAAAACACCTTCCAACAATGGTACAGCTTGGCATAAAAGGAGGGCAAATATATCGCGAAATAAATTTATTCTCTAAGTACTCTTCAGTAGAAACTTCCTCTACCATATAAACTTTCTGGTTACAGATCCTGGTTACAGATTGAACTCCTGAAAAGCCACCACTGAACTTTTCATTGTACTGGTAGACTAAATTTGTGCTTTGGGTCGTTGAAGTTACGGAGCCTTACCCTGACGAGTGGAACGTCTCGACAGGCATTAATGACATGTTTGGAGCGGTATATTACCCTCAGCAGTAGAATATTTTATCTGACGCACAATCTGCCGGCTCTTCGTCTATTACTGGCATGTATGACATAAAAGACGTTAGCCTGCGGTTACGGCAGAATTAAGATCACGTTAGCGGGGATGAGCATATATTTATAACCAGCACGTGCGGCGTAGATATTAATATAACTGGACGAGGCCACTTCGCGATAATAATGCTTACCATTTTTTAGTAATCACTCTAAACATGCCACTTTTTCTCTTCTGCTTATCAGAAAGGGTCCCACAAAAACTAGGAAATAACGCAATTTACATGCACTCAAAGCTCAAACGAGCGTTTAATATTCCTCGGAGTAACATTGCAGAGGGTATGCGTGCAATTATTATGTGCGCGAGTGGTCGTTCGCTGCAGCGCTATGTAATTTTATTTCTTGAAAGCTTGGTGGCGTGCTTATCGTGATGATAAAAGCTTTTCTGTTTTTTTTCTTTCCTTTCCCCCACTTCTCAAAAGCCCAGAATAACCAGGCATCTCCGGCTAAGATACGTTCTTTTTTTTTTCGCGACGCTGAGTCACTTTTTCAGTTACATGAACCGGACCTCTGCAGATTATTACGGCTCACAAACTCTGAACCTAAACGAAGGGAAAGAGAGAAGAGAGAAATGGGGAGGAGTCAGACGTAAGAACGCCCTGTTGGCTACCCTGCACCGGGAAGCAGAAGAAGAGGGAAGAGAAAAAACACGAGAGAAAGAGGGAGAAGGGTTTTAATAATAATAATTCTTGGGTTTCACGCTCCAATACATCAATATGGTTATGAGAGACGCCGTAGTGGGGGGCTACGGAAATTTTGACCACTTAGGGTTCTTTAACGTGCGCTAAAATCTAAGCACAAGGGTTTTCAGCATTTCGGCTCCATGAAAATGCGGCCGCCGCGGCCTGGATTCGATACCGCGACCTTCGGGTCAACAGTCGAGCACCATAACCACTAGACCACCGCGGCAGCCTAGGGAGAAAGGTCTTGCACACTTGCCGTCACAAGAAATAGGTCCTGTATTGAAGAGCGTTGTTATAGTCAGCGTCTTAAAAAAAAAAACAGGAAAAAAGGAACGCCGCGGTGTTTGCAGGGCCCTTTAAGTTGGTGCGTGGTAAAGCGTCTTTTCTTGCTTGCATGTTAACCTTGTATATTCACAAGTGCGAGCGCCCTTGAGTGGAATAATATTTCTTATTAAGAAAAATCGCCGGTGATATGCAAGACGTGTGAAACACGTTGTAAGTACCTGTATAGTTTGTTATGTGTAAATAAATATAGCGGGGATTTCGAGCTGTGTGAGAAGACTGACAGAGAAGGCAAAAAAAAATGCAGTCTTGGGTCTCACTCGCGTGTCGGCGTGCAATGTTTCTTTTCATCGACCTGTTAGAGCGTTCAACAAAATAAAATAAAGATGAAGCGTAAGACAGAAAACGAGCGCGATGGGATCACAAAGCTACGCACTCCTACCTGATAGGCTTGAAAGAACACGATAACATAACGATAAGAGAGACATACACAGCACACCTTGGAGTTCTGATTGGTGGTAAGGATATAGAGGGAGCAAGACGAGAGCCGAGTCGATTGCAAACCAATGCGAAGAAAACAAAGACAGAGTTTGTTCTTACCCAAAAAAGAACACGCTATGAGAGAGATACCAAGAACTGGCTCGTCTTTTCGCAGCTCTTTTGTTTACCAGGCTGCAGGGTGTTTTCCCATCCCGATAAGGGGCACTCAAACGCCTCGCTGTTTTCCCAGAGCCCCAGACAAATGAAGGTGTTAGGCGCCAAGCACTCCGTGACCGCACAATGCGCCGTCCTTGCAGCCTTGCGCGTACAATTTGTCTCCACTCCTCAGCGCTGCTGTTGCTGCTGCTTACTCTATAGACGTGTGCTCGAGGGGCGAGATCTGTGCCGAGTGCCGGACAGAGGTTCCCGAAGTCGACGGCCATCTGTCAGCTGATACACTGAACGAATTGCGACACTCGACCGCGGTTCGGGAAGGGGTTACAGTAGTCGGGTTTGGTTTTCTCTAGACACATAGAAGCACTGAGGAAACGAGGCGAAGTAATCTGATGTGGACGCGCAATCGAGAAGCCTGTAGATAACAAAGAAGAAACGCGGTAGTTGAAAATGAGCGTAGTTAGGTAACAACTGACGTGCGAGAAGGCGAAGTGGAGGCGAAGTACGGGATTCAGTGTACAAGTGTACACACTCGGCTGAAGAGATTCTAGAAGTCACTGCACGTTCTGTTTTCTACTCCGTATCACGGAACGGGGGCCGTAAAAAAGAAAGGAAGAGCAGCGAGAGAGGACGAACCACGATGTGATTACGAGGCGCACCACTGTGGTTACTGCGGGTAAATTTACACCACCTGGTATTCCTTGATGTGTACCTGAATCTAAGTAAAGGCGCGCAAGCCTTCGTGCGACAAGCGGCATTGCTGCCTCTGCCGCAGAGTCGCTAGCCCCAGCGTACGAATATCGACATCGTCTTCTAGGAGCTATCACACTTAGTATTTTGAAGACAATATTGATGAGAACTAACATACAATAATGCCAAAGAAAGTATAGGAGATGTTATTTGTAATAATTGGAATATAGATGTAAAGAAAGTAAAGTGGACGAAAAGATAGCTTGTCGCCGGCAGGGACCGAACCTGCGACCTTCGAATAACGCGTATTGCTTTCGCCATCTTCTTAGTAATTGGAAGAAACTCTTAAGATTATTGAGGCTGATAATAATTAAATCTGTTTTCACACAGAGTTTACGATAACGTAAATTTCGGTAAAGTAAAGTAAAGATATAAATATTCAGATGTTGAACTACTTTGACGCGAATTCAACATCTGATTAACAACATTTTTTCATGGTTTTCCGACCCTTTACCCAGTTTTTTCAGCACGAGAACGGACGAGGACGAAAAGATTGAGATACAATAAGAAAGAGACGAGCGCTGTCTGTGCCCAGCGCTCGTATGCGTCTTATTGCGTCTGGATCTTTTCGTCTTCGTCCGTTTCGCGCTGAAAAAAAAAATTCACCGGCGATTACGATACTGCCTAATGCGAATTCTGAGCGCAGCTGTTTAGTTGTTTTGATTTTGCGATAAGTTGAGGCTCGACTGCCTCGCTAACCGGGAGACCGCGGAAGGCAGCGCGTGGGCACGCGTTCCACAACAGCCGCCGCAGACAAGCCTCCGTTCGTGCAGCGTTTTATTTCCATTAGCGGTATCGGTGGATGCTCTCACCGCATATTTTAGTGATGACGTCATAGGCGACCGCACTACGGCGTGCACTACTGTGGCGCCGCGGAGCCTGTCGTCTCGCTACTGTCGTTTCCTCCTCCTAACGCTCTCCTCGCTATCGCCGCCTTTCATCCCCCACTGCGCTCCGCGTTCGCTGTCTTTCGTCCTCGTTCGCTCTGACGGTTACGACGACGCCGACGCCGCTCAACGCAGGAACGGGCCTCTAAGAGCTGCACTCTGAAACTTGTTTATTATGGAAGAACTTGTGCCCGGAAAACTAGATGCAAAATCTAAGAATGCACTAGAGCGTTCCACACACGAAGTGTCCATTCGACAAACGCACGTCTTCTTCTTCTCCCAAGCCTCACAGGTCAACCCACTTTCTCGTGCCCTTGCGCGAGGGGCATGCGTTGCGCTGTCACAAAAAGCGCGAGCAGTCACGAGGCATTGCAGACGCTATCACAGCGGCTCGCTGCGCTCCGCGTTCGCTCTCTTTCGTACTCGTTTGCTCTATCGGTTACACCGACGACGGCGACGCCTCTCAACGCACGAACGGGCGCCTAAGAGCTTCGATCTAAAAACTGGGTAAAGAGCATGGACCAACTCACTCGCACCAGATTTCCCACTGCTGGTTGTGATGAATCTATTACACAGTCCAGCTCAGTGACATTTATAAAAAATTGAAATTTCTCATGGTTACACGTCAATAACTATCATAACGATTAGGTACTTGCTGTAATCACAGCCTTCTCGAAATAACCATAGTGTTAGGCGCCACGTTTCGCGAAGCCTAAGACATATATCAGAGAAAAATATAGGGGTGCAAACACTATTAAAGCGCAGCACTAGGTATCATGTTACAGCATGTTTAAGAAGACACCTGGCGCTGAAACTCAGAGAGCATCTTTTATGTAAATTTTAATAAAACTAATACCACCTCCACACCTAAAGAAATATGAGCGAAGAGGGAAGCGAGCGCAGTGCGCACGGTTATTTGCGGTAAGGAACAGCGACTTTCTACTAAAACACCAAAAACATGTTTCTTCAGAAATGCTAACGTTTTCAAATCTTGTTCAGGAATTTAGAAGAAGCACACTGAAAACAGAATGAAGAAGTAGGGCTCAGTTTTAATATAGAGTACGACTTAGGACAATGTAAGGTGCTGTAAAATTAAAAAAAAGCCCGTACTGCTAAGTGTGCGATTAGTTTTCGAGATTTACGATGTGAACATAAAAGCTATTGCGAATGCAGATACCCCGTTGTGTTTGGCATATTAAAGCTGTGGAATGAATAAATACGTTTCTCCGAATGGAAGCAAACATTGCCGCTCATTTCCGAAAGTGCCCCTGTAAATCTGGCTTTGCCCAGCAACAGCTAGTTATGTGGCGCAGCATTCTTTATATAGTATAACGTTTTTAACGGGTCAGGGTGCGGGATTTCCTGAAAGATAATGCAAGAAAAAGCGATATAGAAAAGAAAGCTTAGTGAAAACTAAAAACGAAAATAAACGTATCATGACTGCCTGCCCAATTCAGTGATGTGAGTGTCCCTTGCTCGCACCGGGAAATGCGCATGAAACATGGACCATTATGGTTTTTGCGCCTGGCCGCTGCATTCAGTATTGTTTTCGGCCTCAGATTTACGTCGATTCGCACTCACGAAAAATTACAACGCAGTAACCTTCTGTGACTACGAGTGCAGAAGCCAGATATGCGAATAAACTATAAACCGGTGATCATTTGACTATGACATCCACGACCCTAACTGTAAATAATAGTTCCGGCATGCTAGCAACCATCAGTCATCGTATTTCGGTGCTCTGCTTGCAAACTAAGCGGTAATATCTTTCACGAGAAAGCTACGCAATGCATGACGAATATGCTGCCTAGAGAATGTACTGCAAATACTCCATATACTGCAGAAAGAATATTTGGCAGTTTTCGCGACGGCCTTTAATAAACGCGAAGCATGCTGTTGACAGCAAACTTAGTGTTAACCTAACCTTAGACAAAAGCATCGGCCCAGCAGAAAGATGGGGTTCGCCAGCATCAATTTTTATATTTTTGTTCCGCCATTGCTCAGCTTCTCGCCTTCAGCAGATAATCTAAAAGAGTCGAGCGGTGAAAATAAAGAGCGTGTCAAATAGAAAGGCATTATAGCCATCCTTAAAGCTGCTGCTTTTAGTCCTCTTCGATTCCTTCATTTTTTGTTGCCTACGACGCTTTTCACAGGCGAAAAACATTTGCCACTTGTGCCTCAGCACAGAGTCTTCGGATGCTCTTAAAGCTCTTTGTACGCACCGGGAATTCGGGAGAAGCATGCCGTAAAGTTGGCATCAGAGGCGGACAGCGAAGACGGCCAGCGTGGTTCGGGACGAGGGAGGAAGCAGAGAAGAAGGGGGGTGAACAAAATCGCTCCATCGAATTCTTCTCGCCAAAGTTAAAACCGATGCTTGCGAAAGTTTCGTCGATACACGAGGGAGACTTGGCCGTGAGGAAGCCAGTCGATCGTATATAAGAATCCGCATCTGGCCGTCGTGGCACATCGTGTGTCGGCTCCCTTTCAACGCATCTGTTTCTCGCGCTGAGTTCGTCTCTTTATCTGTTTTTCCTTTCTTGATCGGCAGTTGAATAGAACGTGGTAAGATAGTGGAACGACGTGAGAGAATAAAGAAAACACACAAACATTCTTTCGCGAGCATGTCGCTTTATCCTAATTTACTTCACCATGCAGACGCATCCGTGTTGAGCAAAGAGCCGGCGATAGCCAATGCAGTGACGGCGTTGCAGCGGTTCCACCTTGCCTTTGGACTGAATTGGGGAGCCCGTCTTCCGCGAAGCGTCGACATTCGTTCTTTAAGGAGTATATCTTGTTTGTTGCGTAGTATTCGGAAGAAGAAAAGCATAAGGTTCGTGGAGGAAGGAATGTCACGTTACTTGTGTAGACGCGCGATACAGGATGTTGATGCCTTCTACCGAGAGAGATCAAAATCTTTTTTCTTTTGCTTGAATATGACTGCTTTATCAGAGGAGCGTTAGCACAGTGTTGCCCATTCAGTGTGTCCGAGAGTGTAGAATGAACGGGAGACGAAGTAGAAATGAAATGCAATCTCTCGATACGTTGGAAGAACTGGTACACGTTAGAAAACGCGCATCCGCGAAGGCGGAGCTACCACGCTGCGCTGTCCTTTCGTATCGTTGAGTTTCGTGGTGCTTACTTTGAAATAAACTAGTGTTTAAAGGCAGGGAATTTCCAATTTAGATTGTGCTAAGTGGACATTGATGCGTGATATAAGTCGCAGGATTGCCGTCAACAGCTCTTATTAGGCAAAACGTTCACACGTGAAGAGTTGTACTGGCCAAGGGACTTTCGACTCAAGCTTTATAATTCAAGCTTAGTTACGGATTGCTATTACAGGAATTCGTACTATACTTGTACTATCGCGTAAAGAAAGCTTCCGTACGTAGTGAAGCACTTCGTCTGCACTTGTCACACTTGGATTCTGGCGACTGGTATAATTGTGCGCTCACACTGAATAAAAAGATTTGGTCGGAGAAATATCCTTTTCCCACACACTTCTTGCAGCCTACGTTGTTCTTAGCACGAAGACAACAGACTGTTCAAACGCACACAAACTTTTTTGAATTCGCTATACTTTATTCAACGTTGCTCAGCTTGAGGCAAAAGTCATGTTCCAAATTCAATGTCTAACACCTCCGTGCTAGGATGGCCTCTGATTCTCCTCTGAAAAGAGAATTTAGGGTCACGCTGGCAAAAGGGAAACTGCACCCAGCAATGAACTTTTATAATGGTACAGCTGACACAGAGCAGTTTTACAGTATGGTTGCTCTATAGGGGTTACCATACCTTCTTTTTCCGCATAACCGGATGTCCTCACACACTTGCACGACGTAGTGTGATTGCATTGTAAGTTAACGTTACAAGTGTCTAAATTCTACGTGTTTTCAGTCTAATAGGTAAAACCAAAATGACCGCGGCTTGTCGCCCTGTGGGGAGGCAGAGGTCGGCTGTCGAGCTGACTCGTTAGCCGGCTTCTTTCAGCGTCCTCTCCCGCGCGCTTTATTCTTTGCCGAAGGCGGCTCGCAATAAAGAAAACCGGTCCCGAGGCCACAATCAGTGGTTGCTAAATATACCGGGTTCCACAGCTCCCGGGCAAAGGGACAATTAACGAGTGACCGCGATGCCTGTTCGCTACGTGAAGTGTTTCTCCTTCTCGCCACAAATTTGCATAATCACGTCGTGCGAGCAGTCAAGGAAGCAAAAGGGAAATCAGCGAAAGGCACATGGTGCGACACCGTCCCCCTCGTAGCTTATAATTGAAATTGGGTCTCCCCGCGGGCCCAGACACCCGTTAGGCTTCGCACCAGTCTGCTGGGACGTTTGCCGGCCTCCCACTGCCACGTATTTTTGACGAGAGTCATTCGGTCTGCAGGTGAAGAGCTTGCCTTGCGTTCTACTGGCACGGAAGCTACAGCAAAACAAGATTTGATCGGTCGCGCTACTTGGTTAGTCATCCAAATTAGGTTTGCTCCAAGCTCTGCGCATTTATTTGATCATCTGTGCTTCTATTTCATCATCTTGACACGTATTCTTCGGCGTGTTTTGTGTGCAGTTTACCTTTCACTTGCCAATTCAAGGAAGATGTTCGCCGTGCATTTGATGTGAGAAGCGTTGGAAGCTTCGCGGCATGCGTTGGTTGATTTAACTTTGCCTCGCTATGGCTTTGAGGGAATAAAGCTTCTGACATATACAGGTGTGCATTGTCTTGTGTTTTAGCGGGACAGTTTTCACAGAGCTGTAGCTATCGTCACGTTAACACCTCTCGTATGGATACCCTTTTCATATAGAAAATTTACAAATAATGTGTATTTGGTTTTTGTTATTAATATCAGATGTAAAATACCGCTTTGTGAATCTGGCGCACGGATGGCACGACTTCATGCTAGAAATGCATCAGAAGTGCGGTGCAGCTTCTGCCCGCAGTCTCCGCCTCGGTGTTACAGTGGTTACGGTGCGCGGCTGCTGACCCGAAAGACGCGGGTTCGTTCCCGGCACGACGGTTGCATTTCGATGGAGGCGATATGTTAGAGGGCCTTGTACTGTGCGATGTCAGTGCACGTTAAAGAACACCATGCGGTCGCAATTTCCGGAGCGCTCCACTATACGGCGTGGCTCATAATCATATCGTGGTTTTGGGACGTACCAAAACCCCAGAAATTGTTGCTTATTCTGGCCGCTTCATGCGATGAACAAGACTTCGTCGAACAACGTCGTAATGGCCGTCGCGACCTTGAAAACGTTCTTTTTACAGGGTGCCTCTTGATTATCGATTACAGAAAAAAAAAATACACCGTCAGTTTAGGGCCCCTTCCTTCCTGTTCTTTTTGCGCGCTAGGAGCAAAACAAAGTATAGAAAAAAAAAAGAACAGACCGCCTCTGGGTGTTGCTCGACGTTAAGCAGCGAGGGCACCAAGTGGCACTTTCGTTAGTGGTGGCTCCTGGCGGGCCGCCACACGTCGCCTTCGTTTGAGCATCGGCGTATACAAGCAGCGCTCAGAGAGCAAGAAAAAGAGAGAAATCGTAGGCGCCCAACAGCGACGACCTCGACGCAATCATTCTGAGTCGACGCTTCCTCTCGAGGGCGTCCCGGCACTATATGTCGGGAGACCGTAACAATGACGCGGACGACAAAGAAAAGCGGGAGGAAGAGAAATAACGCCAAAAGGAAGTGACCGGAAGAAATAGAAGGAAGCTTCGGCGGCGACGAACGAGGTGAGACAAGAAGCGAACCCGAAGGGCACGGAGAGTTGATGGACCGACGAAGAGGAGGAGGACTGCAGAGGAAGCCAGGGTTTTGGTGGCTCGGGCTTCTGACCGCCGCCGCTGAGATGAGAAAGGTGCGCGTCCGCGAACACTGCCTTCCGCTAGCGCGGGATGCCTCGGAAGCGGCTCTGTTGACGCGCGTATAGCCACGAGGACGAGTGGAAAACCTGCGCTAGCCCCCGGAAATCAACGTGCCCATGCGAAAAGAAGGGACAATGTAATAAAGTGCAGCCGCTCGTTGGACACGTGGCGAAGGAGAGCACAACGGATGCCATTGCTGCTCCTGGATAACTTCTGCACGGCCGCATGTCGGGCCGCTCGGCCGCGCGCATCGGCTGTCGCGTGCTAGGTGCGCGTGCATGCAGCCGCCGACGGAGGAAGACACGCGTCGTCTTTTCTTCGCTTCCGTGTGTAACACGGGGGGGGGGGGGGACACGGTCGCACCGTAATGAAAACGTCTTCGCTTCCGAAGGGCGTCGGCCGTCTCTCGTGCGCACGCATTGTGTCAGCTTCATTGGCGCCCTGCGCCGCAGCTAGTCTCGTCTGAGCCGCGAGGTGTCAGGCACGAAAACGTGGGGTGGTGTGGGAGGAGAGCACGGCTGCTTCTCTAATGCGGGCACGTACACGCAGTAAGTAGCGCGCGCGCGCGCTGTCTCTCTCACCGGACCTTCGAAACGATGGCCCGTTATGCGCGCCCTGGCTGGTGGCGGCTGGCGCGTGCCAGCACCGGCATCAACGGATCAATGCGGTTGCCAGCCGCGGCTGCCGTGCCACTGTGCTGCGGCACCAACCGTATGTTCTCCGGAGGAAGCCGCAAATTGCGTTAGAGAGTTGTGCGCGGCTGCCCGTTCCGGCACTTGCACGAGACGATGACTTCTTGGGCGAGCAGAATGTTCGCGTTCTCTGCGCGGTTCTGCGTTAGTTCGTTTGCTGCGCGCGATATTTTATGATAGCCATACTACGTCCCCTTCGTTCTATATTATAAAGTTTCCGCACACTCTAGCGGCTGCTTCGACCCAGTTATGGCCGTTGCTTTGGCCGCATATCCCCGAGCGATGGGAATCGACGTTCTCACCTGAAGAAGCTTTACTGCTGTGGGGATAAATCACAAAACAGATACATGCTTGCGAGATACCTAAATAAACCAAATAAAAGCACTCAATCGAATTTTATCAGCCCTGTACTTTCTTTCTTTTCTTTCTCTCTAAATTTTAGGGCTGATCACGAGTAAGTATTTGGCGCATTACTGTATGCGCACATATGCAGCATACTGCCATCGGTGTAACCTCTAGATTTGACAAGAATTATCGAGCAGCATAGCATCACTGCGTCATAAATCCTTTTCACACGCTACTACACAAGTAGTTAAAAATTTGCAATTTTATAAACTGTTTGTATGATAAGAATGTTAGTTGTGACAACTTCATAGATTGCGTGAAACATGTTTAACTGATGTTGCATTGGCTACACAGGGTTTTTCACGCAACTAGAACCAAATATCTAAAAACAAGTGGTTCACCGCAACTGCATGAAACCAACGACATATAGTACGAGGTCGCATGACACTTGATGTATGTTTTATAGAGCGCCTAACTAGATAATTAACTAAGATCAATTATGAAATATTTTCAACATTCCTTTAGGGCCCAGTGCGTTTCGTTAAATTGAAGAGGGCATTCGAAGACGACCTATGCAATTTTTTGTGGCAACGCGTACATGCTGTGTGGTGGTCGTTTCCGATGTGCAAAGAAAGCCCACGAAGTATGGAATAAAACCACGTGACTGCACTCATGCGCTACCCGGTACTGCAGCGCTCTCAACCGTGCTTTGAGGCTGGAGTGTATCAGTTGTTATGACTTCGAAAAATGTTGACTCCTTTCGATGGATGGAAAGTCCTTTAATATGAAATGGGAAGGCGCAGGTCCTTTGTGGGTAAAGGAGTTATAGGAAGCAATAATCACGCCCTCGAGGCGCATAAATGATAATTGTAATAATAAAAAAACACAGGCGCGTTAGTTGCCAACGCGGACGCCTCGGATCACGTAAGCGTGAACGTCGAAAGCAGTATTCAATATCTGGCGTAAATTGACTTCTCTTGCTGTCTACGTCAGCTCGCTGAACACATTAACATACACGCTACCCTATCGCGTGTAGCCTTGACCCGTGCTTTCGACCCTTCAGGGATCTAAGGCAACGTGCACTCTGAAGAAGCTGATGAATGGATGAACGGTATAATGGGGCGCTAGCGGAACGTACTCCCCAAAAACCTAATTCAAGAAAGAATAGCGAATCAGTAACGGTGTATTGCAGAAACTTTCCTTAAGCAGTGGGTGAACGAGGCTGTATTGAAGGAAACCCTTAAAGTTAAAATGATATGAATCGCCTGTGTCGATAAAAAAGGGAGGGGAAAAAAGAATAGCCCAGCTCACAAACTCGACAAGGTCACGGCCCCCCGTATCTCCTTACGAGTCTAGAATAAATCGAAGAGTGCAAAAGCCTTTCCGCGTAAAATAAAGACATAGATTCTCCTATGAATCATCGAGGTTCCCGACACTGTAGTTTGGTGGGGCGGCGACCTATCTGTTCGCAGAAGCGTTTTGTTCTCTCTGTCGCCATAAAGTGTGCTTCCTCTGCATCGAAATGTTAAAGCTTGAAAAGAAAAAAAGCTGAAGAAGAAAGAAAAAAAAAGAACTGAAAAGGAGCGTTAATTCAACAAACAAGCAGCGACTTAAGTTCTTGTGTATAAGTGCTCCTCGTACGTGAAAAACTGCGGCTTCGTTTTGGCGAACAGGTACCGCACATGGGCTCCACATTTCAGGGTATATAAATGTTCGCTTACTGCGAAAGTAACTTAGTTCTGCCTTAGCACAGCGCATAGGCGGTCCTTAAGTGTCTTTCCAGAAAATACGCGCTGAATACTTTCACTTAAAAAAAATGAAATTTCGGGAAATTAGGTTAGTCTTATTAATACTCAAAGAAATCGTATTGACGCATAGCTCCCTTATATATGTTTCTCAATGTTTTGGAAGGTTAGAAATAACTCATCGCGTAATTTTTCATTAGCATTCGAAAACAGGTTTTCCACGCGATTGACGTGCATTATTGGCGAAATGAGCCGCATCATTTCATCAGCGCCCGCGCACCCGAGCGACAAGGACATCGGCAGCTACAGAAGCTACGGAAGGAAAGCAAAGATACAGATCGCCGCCTGCTTTCAGTAATTACATCCTCAGACGTTGACGGGATAAGCACCCGCAAATCACGTTTGCCATGACCTGCTACGTGACAGGGAGGGCGGGCACAGACTCCGTGTATGTACACGCCGTCGCCTTTCTTTCTACAGCAAACGTTTGCCCCATCTCATTGTGCTACATTCGACGACACACCGGAAAATCGCAGCCTGCGCATTCTTCTCTCTTAGAACAGGAACAAAAGGGCCAACGAAGAAGGACCCCCAGCGGGTAATGCGCGTATGCCTTCTTTGCGCTTGCGTGCGCGAATCGGCTGACAGTCATGTCTTGGGGCCAGCATTCGCTGTTTGGACACGCTGACCCAAGCAGTGTGACGATGAGGGCTCCGCGTTGTCCTGGCCAGAGAATGACCCTGCGGGCGTTCGGCCGAACGAACGAGACTGGACGTAAATCGAGCCGCGCGCGCCGCTCGATCAAGCGACGGTGGACACCGAAAAGGCTGCGCACCGCGGAAACGCCCAGCCGTTTCGCTGGTACAATGGGGCACGCCTGGTTACCGAGGGAGAGCGGAGGATGGTTAGGAAGCGAGGGTGCACACCCTAACAGCGTTATAAAGCTCTCTCTCTCCTTCCTCTTTTCCCGCATCCCGCGCGCGTTAGGGGTTCCCGAAATGGGCGCTCAGCTCGCCTTTCGTGTCGGCCCAGCCCACCGGCGAGATTTGAGAACCAAATCAGATTCGAAAGTAGGCCCCCCTTCTACAACACCAGGACCTAAAGGTGACGAGACCCATTAATCTGATTATGTGCGCGTTTAAGGGCCGTGTACACGGTGCTCAGGGGCAAGCTGTACCTGGGGAGAGCGTGGTGTTCACCCCGAAAGTTCTTGGTCTATTTCTTTTGGCTTTATTTATACATGCATTCGCTATTAGTGCGTGCGTCTACTGCATTCGCTACGGATTTTACTTCACCTTTACTGTAGCCTACAGGCGGCTTTTACTGCCGTCTGTTTTAGTTGTGAACGTGTTTTAAGCGCTGTACGTCTATTGCTGAATGCTACAGTAGATTCTCGGTGCTGGTGTGTACTCCGCCAACTTGGCTATACGTTGTCGGCGTAGTGGACATCGAAAACAGCCGTTACGTAAGCACTGCAGTCATAGTTCGTAATATTCCATTGACAGTGCTATCGTAACTGACCAGCTTTCTAGCACTGGTGCAGAGCAGCAGACACACAGACCTACTAATCCAAATTTTCGTTGCCCTCCCACTTCAACCTTCCATCTTACTCTGCGCCAGTGAAAATTTCGTGGGGCAGGCCACACGCGTTCTCATTCCACCACGTGTCTGCCCCCTCCCCCATCACCTTACTAGAGCCGAGGGAGTTGAGTTTAGGTGGTTTCAGGCCGGGGTGGCCCTTGCACTAGCTATCACCCCTAGGTGGGACTGGTTGCAACTTACCGATGTGCGCTACGTGTCCATAGAGTTCCCTTCTAGTGATAGACGTAGGTGCACACCACCTGTCACGGACATGTCCAAGCTGGCAATCGGCACGCACCCGTCTCCTGCCGCAAGCCAGACTCCACTTCAGTGCCGCGACCGGCCATGACCTCTGGGTACACAATAACCAATTCTACAAAAGGCTGCTTCGATTCATGCCTCGCAGCATACATATAATAGACGCATACAGGGCGAGAACTGCGAACTAATGGGAACATTTAATCGCATTAAAAAGTTCTTTCCGATATTGTTTTGGGAAGCGCGTCTTTAGGCATAACCTTTGTGCCCGGCAGATGAAACTGTGTAAGTCTGAGAGTACGTTCAATGTGGTCCCTACAGCACTTTATAATAAACTGAACCGCTCCAAAACGGCTGTTGGGTAGCGCACGATGATGTTCGTTAATCTCGTGTTATTACGTTGACTTCTCACGAAAGGTACGTTTAAATTCAACTGAAAACATCCAAACGACCTTATGTCTCCTTTTGTTCGCGTCGACAATCGCAATTAAATATTGTAGACGGCACCACTGTTCTCCACTACCATCACAGAAGTCACTTTGGTTCGCTCTGTTCTGGTAACGAATTGAGTGGGTTTCTCCTAGCTTCGCAGAATAACCGCCCTACTGCGTCCCGCACAGTCGTACAAACACTACAGGCACTGACTTCGCCATGTCAGCCGCTGCTCCGAACGCAGAACGCGCAGTACAGGTTCCTCAAGAAGCTATGCGGTGAAAAGACAGAGATCACTTTCTTTCGTTTGCAAAAAGCGAACGTACTCCATTAGAAGGCACTACGACTTTTATGAAGCGTTCCTTTCGTGGAAGACAATTTGTCTTCGAGCTTTCTCGATCGGCTGGAGCAGATGGGGGCCTGCTTAGTTTTTTTCTCGATCTTGTGCCTGCACAACCAATACTTTTTATCTCGGTACAGGCTAGCGCGACTCAAGAGCAAGACTCGGGCAAAAAGATAAAGAAGTAGGAAGTACAGGAACATCATGCTCCTCATCCCACCATCTGGCGACACCTTCCACGATTCCTAGCGCTACTCGCGGGCTGATGCAGCGCACTTTTTCTCGCGTCCAGATTCTCTGCTGCTTCACCAAGCGCGGGCAAGTTGCCGAAATCCGAATCGCCAAAGGGCCGCGCGGATCAAAGCGAGTGAAGAAAAAAAAAGGAGAGAAGAATTAGCTTGAAAGCACCGGAATTAAGGAGCAGTCTGGCTGCCCACGCTCGTTCGGAAAGAGGCCCCGGGAGTGAAATGGGACGAGTCGTCGGACAAGGGGAGGCCGGGGAGAGTCCTCGCGGGCCTGAAAGACAAGTTCCCTCTGTGAGCCTGCACCGTTGGGCCTGCTCTAATTCGCCGCTTACATAAGATATATCTCACGAGAAAAATTCTCAGGCTGACATGACGGGAGCCTTTCTCGGTGCTACTTACGTCTTCGCTCGCTTTGGCTGAGGCGCCACTCGCGTGTGCGTGCGTTTGGCCGCGTCGAGTGGTGTGTGTTAGGACCAGCACAAAAGAGCGCACGAGAGTTTTCCCGCCGACTCTAGAGTGAGCGAGCTCGCGCACGAGGCGACGCTCTGCTAGGGCAAATCCTTTCCGCTCCGCAGGACAAAGCTCCGCGCGATAACGACATTAGCGAAGGGTGGTGGTACCGGTAACGGCGGCAACTGTCGAACGTTCGCGTCGTCGCTGTCGGAGGCGGTATTCTGCGCAGCGGGTTGAATGTCGCCCGCTCATGGGGCTTTGCAGGACATCTCTCTTACAGGAGAAGCGGCCGCCCTGACTAGGCAACGAAGCCTCTTTGAAAAGCAGCCGCCACGTCGGCAACATAATGCACGCTTCGTGAAGTAAAGGGCTCAGAGACGAGATGGAGATAAAGACACTTAGGCCGTAATAAGGGACTGCGAAAAGGAAGATATCTTGTACTTCGCGAGTAATTACGCAGGGGTATGTTCGATGGCAGCCGACCGAAGGGAATAAATATTCAGAGTGAAAGCATGCCCCCCCTCCCTCCCTCACAGGAAAGCAAAATTGACGCGCCTAAGGAGGAATAAATATGTGACGGAGCTAAGTTGATCGATCAGCGAGGACTTGTGCTCAAAGGTTTTGCGTAGCAGGCTCGACAATAAGGAATTTCAACTGTTCACAAGTTGTTCACAAGTCGGGTAGTAACAGCAAGGATGAAAGAGAAACAGAGTGTCGGCATGAAAGTTCAAATTAAGGAAACAGTGTGTACCCATGCACGACGTTATGAAGGTGCATTCGGCATTCCATAGTTGCCAGGTCGGAGCCGGGGGAATCGAGTGCCGCTGCGCAAACTTGATTGAATCGCTTCGCTTTCGCGTCGGCATGCTTCAAAGAACACTCGCCTCCCCGCCACTCATCGCTGGCGCACATCGGCGACGAGGCATTCTTGCGCTCCGGGGACCGAGGTCTCCGTCGAAGCGCTGCGCGATCGGGTCGGAACTGCGAGCGCCTGAGCCAGCGGCGCATCAAACTCCCGATATGCGACGCCCAGTTTTTGATGAGAAGATGCCGAGGAAGGGGAGGCTGTGAGCGATGAAGGGCGCGCCGACGGTGGTGGCTATGAAGGCAGGGATCGCGGCGGAGTGAGTGCGAGGAGGCCTTTTTCCTCCTCGTCTCGCCTCCGCTCCTCACTCGCTTTCCCATCGGAGTGCGTCAGCTATCCCCAAATTTAATTAGCTAGACTGCAACGTCGCTTTTGCAGCTTTGACGACGGTTTAAGAGGACCCATCTTCCCTCTTTCTCGCCAGGGAGTGCGGCCTGCCGTTCGTGAGAAGCTTCTGGCCACTTTCCCCCGCCATTGCTGTTGCTTCTGCTGCCCTTGCCCTGAACCCTGGTCCTCGTCTGTACACGGCGCTTTCTTTCGCTGTCGTTTCGTTTGCTCGAACATTTTCCTTATTGGGGCAGTGGAGAGGAAGGTGTTCTGCTCCGGTGCTACGGGACACCACTTTTTACGAGGAAATTTTTGGTAAAGACCAACGTGCCGGGAAGGGTGAGAAGAAGGCACTGCCTTTACTTTTCCGGCCCTGAAACGGCTTTTATGTCTCGCTTTCGGGAAGCCGCTAGCACCGGGAGATGCTCCCCGGTGCGTAACTTGAGACCTTTACTACTTTTGTTTCTTGTGAGCTTTACATTTATTTCGCTTTACAACGTTAAGGCCCTGTTTCGTGCGCGCGACATAGACAGCATAAGCCTCCGTGCGACGTCGCCTACCCTTTTTGTTCTTAATTTGTCCGGTCGCATTTCTTTGTCTTCGTTTTACTTCTGGAAAGTAGTGACCCTGCGCAAATGACTTCGTGAAACTTTTGTCGTCCAGCGACCGGAGGAAGCGCGTGGCTCAACGAGCAGGTGATAAAACCTCGCGACCGTTGAGTAAACGAGACTTAACGGAGGGGTGGAGAAAGAACGTCAAGTTTGCCAAAGTGATCGCTCGGGACAAGCTGCTAGTGGCTGTGGAAGCGAAAACGGGTCGCAGGTGTCTTAAGACGGGGAAGAAAACAGCGCTCGCGCAGCCCGGCACTCCGCTTCCCCCGAGATTTATGCACCCCGAATGTATACGGCGCTGTCGTTAACTTACAGAGTAACCGTAAGTAAGCGAGCGGTGAAGAACCCGAGCGGACTCCACCACGATTAGAATACGGAGAGCTTGGACGAAAACAAGAAAAGAATCTGGAAGCATAAGATAAGCGAGAATAGGTATGAAACTGAATAATTGAAGCATAATCCGAAATAGGCTGCCGGGGCTGGTTTCTAGTATCGAAGCTTGGGCGTGTTGGTAGGCAAGTTAGGCAAGTGTTGGTACGCTTGTTAGGCAAGTTGCTCAACGCATGCCGGAGGACGAATCAAACAGGTGTGTCTCGGAAGGTGTTGACATTTTGTTCCGTCAAAAACCACGTCACAGTGCCGTGCAGACCAAGTCTGTAGTCTCCTTCTTGAAGGCGCAATCTCTAGTGCTTTTACCTTCAGACAAAGAAGGAGGTTTTGCTGTTTTACGTTCGAATACCTTTAATGACAAAGCCACTCTGGCTATCAGCTCTGCATTCAGACGTGACGAGGGTATCTCTTTGAAGAAAGTAAAATCCGAGGCCAAGAGACTCATTACTTCTCTAAACTTCGATAAGTTAGCCAAGTCTGTCGAAAAATCAACAAAGCTTAGCTTAGATTTCCTTTTTACAGCTAAAACACACAAAGATGACTGCCCGCTGCGAGTAATCGTAACCGAAAGAGGGACCTGGCAGAAATCTGTCGCAATATTTTTGCAAAGCAAGCTTAAGCTACTAACGGTTGGCGACCCCTTTCTAGTAAAAGACTCGGACGCTGTAATCAGGTTTTTAAAGCAAAACAGCAAGGGCCTGAGTGCTTTTTCTGTAGACGTTAAGCATTTATATTATTCTCTGCCACATGACGACATGTTAAAATGTGTAGAAGACGCTATTGACAGTTCCGGGCCAACGGCTTTCCAGAACGCCACAGGGATCGCAGTGAGCGGGTTTATGAATTTGATGACAATGTACCTAAAATCAACGGTTGTCTCGTGGGAAGGTTGCCAGTACATACAAAAAAGTGGCGATTGCATCGGGTCGTGCCTGGCACCTATCCTAAGCGATATCTACCTTGCCCAAAAAGATCACAATATTCTGTCCAACCTCGATGTGTCCGTAGTTGAAAAAGTGTGCAGATATGTAGATGATTTCTTGATTTTCATTGATTGTCCGAAAGAGTGATTTGAACAAACTGCGGAAGAAGTCCTAAATGTGTTTAGGCAGAACCTACTTCCGCTGAAGCTGACGCACGAATTACCCGAAAATGGTTGCTTAAGGTTCTTGGATATCAAACTGTGCCTCTCTAGAGGACATGTATGTTGGTGTTTTGAACCGAGGGGCGGAAAACCACTTCTGTCATTTCATTCCGCTCATTCAAAATTAGTAAAAAGAGGAATAGCGAATGTGTGCCTCGTCAATGCCCTTAGAAGGTCGTGTCCGCATTCCATGCAAAAAAGTTTTGACGCCCAGGTTAGCCGCTTGGTATCTGCAGGGTATACGAAGGCTCTGGTTTCGGCTGTGGCGGAAAAGCTGTTAAAACAAATCAGACGTGGGGAAAATGACCGTGTACCAGTTGCGCATGTTGAAAAGAAAAAACTTGCTGTACTTCCGTACATACATGATCTGTCCCACAAACTTAAGAGGGTAGGGCAACGTGCTGGCGTTAAGGTAGTGTTTTCCGCACCGGAGAAGTTGTCCAAGCTTTGCAAGTTTGCTTCGAGTGGCAGCCGTAATGGCTGTTCTGTGAAACATAAAAAGCAGTTTGTGCCCTGTACCACTGGCGTGGTATACGTGATTCCTCTGTCCTGTGGGAAGAAATACGTGGGACAGACTGGTAGGTGCTTAAACGACCGTCTAAGAGAGCACCACAACAATGTGTACAACACGGTTCAGGGCCACTTGGGCATTCATTGTCGTGACTGTGGCTGCGCGCCCGTCTTTGAAAAAAGCGAGGTCCTGGCCAGGCATACTTTACAGTTGACACGCGAAATCATCGAGGCAGACTTCATCAGAAAGTTCGATAGCAGTTGCATCAGCTCTCCTTCGATAGCACTTTAATCTCATGAAATATCATATCTAAACAGACCATGAGTGATACGCCCGTGTGCGCAGTGGTCGTTGCTCTATGTATAACGTTAAAAAAAAATCGTCAGTTGCCCCGGTCGTGGCGCATGTCAGCGAAGTGTATAAATGTTCATCCTTCCCTTTCTACCAATAAAGTGTTGTAAGTCAGCGCTCTGTGTGCGTCGCCTTTCTTGTCCTCGTTTTCTCTTGCGCTGTATCCCCTGGTTTCTAGGCTGAGCGACCCTAAGCACCTTGCATTGAGAAATAACTTCCCATGAAGACTTATAAACCTGGATAAAGGTTGTTAAAATAGGGACTGTAATCTGTAAACGTAGAAACACAAGGTGGCTACGAGAAGTACACTATTTATTGCTGCTAAACTGGAATGCAGTAAGATTTTAAAGATGTGTAGCAAAAGCGTATACTCCAGAAATCGCCACGTTGGACATAGATAGCCGCAAATTGCAAAAAAAGCACGCATCAGCGAGGAGATTTCTGAAATATGTTGCAGGGTTCACGTTCGCAAACGGCTTTAAGTTCTTTATTCATAAGAGCAAATTTCAGGTAATGGTAACGCTGCATGTGCTTTTGGCGAAGGCGGCCGGCAAGCGGCAGAAGGGCGCTTGAAACAAGCTTCGTAAATTCGGTTGCAGCTCTTTTAATGTTCCTTAATTTTGTTGAATGCGGGTGTACCTCGTCCTCAGTCTCAGACGGTGCGCGTCTATACTACCTACTATTTTAGTTTTGACGTCTGCTTCTCTTTATGTAGAGTGTAGCTGCTTTTGTTCTTTTCTTCTTTTTCTTGTGTATTTTTATGAGCGTCTGAACCGAGAATGAACAAAAGGCGTTATAATTGCGTTCGAAGGAGCTTTATTGTGACGCCTGTAACAAATGGCGAAGGCGCGCGATTAGCGAGTTAACAAATGAATAAAGAAGTCGCTTTGGCCAGAGGCTAACACAGGGGGCTCCCGATTCCGACAAAAGGGCACCGATGGCAGTACAATCACGAAATCGAGCAGCTGCGTGGGATAATGGCTCAGTAATCCCACAGACGGATTAGTGAAGCTTCTAGCTTACCGGAATAATGGCTGTTCTCTCGAGGTGCGACGTTAGTCACAATTATAGAGGCGAGGCAAATGCTCTTCTCAAATGGAGCCCATGATGAATACAAAGGCTGTCTGCGACAACACAGCAAGAACTGCAAAACAACAACAACAACAACAACAACAACAACAACAACAACAACAACAACAACAACAACAACAACAACAACAACAACAACAACAACAACAACAACAACAGAAAAAAAAAACTGAACATTTCGGACTTGCGGAATTGAGAACGTTATAGACTACTGTTTTTGTTGTCTGATAATTTAGTCTCAAGTTTGCGACACGAGAAAAAAGCCACAAGAAACAAGAGTACTTGAAGCCCCGTCAAACGACTGCACCTTGTGCATGTGGTGTTCGCCAGTGTTTCTTTTTTCCTTTTTTTGTGAGTGGATCATTAAATTACAGGAGGCATACATGCTAAACTAGCAGTAAATTCATATTTGAAAGCGCGAAAAAAAAAAAAAAAACCCCACAACACAGAGAAACGAAGTGGACAGAACGACGCACTACTAGCAACTGAAATTTAATCAAAAGCTTAGAAAGATATACACATAGTGTAAAAATAACAATACTAAAGAATCAAGCAACAGCAGAATGAGTATGCATTTTACAAAAAACGCCAAGCACGTTTAGGCGTACATGCTGTAACTTTACAGCTTTAATGCTTTTAACACGAGAGCGTTAGAGAGCCCGTGTCCCAGAAATTCCGGTGTCGGTGTCGGCGTCGACGGCTTTGTCCGTAAGCGAAAAATCGCGATGGATGCAAATAATAAAAGTTGGGGTTCGAGACGGGATCGAACCCGGGAATTCTGTGTGGCAGTCAGGTGTTCTACCACGGAACCACGCCAGTGCTCGACGCTGCTCCGAAAAAAAAAGAAAGAAATACCCGACACAGGTGTTACCTAGTGCGAGTAGTCTCGCTGACAGATGCAGTATTGCGTGGCAGAAGCGTAGAGCCAAACCAGGCGTCACACCGTGCGCATTGGGCAACGAGTGTGTGTTTAAAGGCCAGTCCATTACAAATCTTTGGACCAAAATTAATGACCGTTCAGCCGCAGCATCAAGGCGTGAAGCTGCGTAGGTGCGCGTATCGCCTTATGGGCACGTAGTGGGTGCTTCGAAAAATGAGGAATTATGGCGTAGTGGGCATTTCGCAACTGTACTCGCAGTAGCCAGCGTAGGAGAGTCTACGACGGCCAACGTTACGTGCAGAGGCGTTCGTTTCCTCGCGGCACGGCCGGGGTGTACACCGAGAAGCGAAGAATGACAAGCGAATGAGAAGGCCATGCCAACGGAGCTCTACTATGCGAACGGGGTGTAATCACTACAGAAAATTTTTTATAAGTGAGCTAACCTTATTCTTAAATGTATGATATGCTTCTGATCCCCATGGAATTGACACCGAATTATTATACGGGGACATATATAATCGTGGACCAGAATCGTTTAACGATTTTAATCAAATGCTATTCCTTTTCCAGCTTCGTCAGCGGTCTGGGTAGCCCTTCACACAGATCGTCACTGTGATTGTCCTCTTGTGAAAGGAGGCAATTCGAGAAGATTTTAAACTAGTGAAAGAAAAGCTATGGTTTATCGGCCTAATCTGTTTTCAGCGTTAATTCATGAAGTGTTGACATCGTCAAGTCTAAGTTATCCCCATAGCACATGTGGTGGCGATATTTTCTTTCATGTAATAACTTTCGCCTTTTATTTGGCGTATCAGCTTGCACTTGTTCCGGTTGTAGAATAACTAACCCTTTCACCACTTTTTGCTTACCAAAGCTTACTGCCTGGCCATGTACTGGCACTGCAGATGTCAATACCATCATCATCCTCATCATTATTTGGTACTCCATTCGTATCATTCTACACTTCGAAGTTTTTTTTTAATAAAAAGAAACACATACGAGCTTAATTTTAATTTTTGTTGCGTCATATAAAGGTGACACGAATGCGACGTTTCGTTTCGTGAATTTACACATTTTACGCATATTTTCGCAGTTCTATGTTTGTTAGGAATCTTCCAGGTTACAAGCAAAGAACGGGAGAGATGTATAACAGCAGAAAAAGAAGCTCGCCTTTTCCAACGGTAGTGAAAACACCATCCTCGTTACAGGTCAGGAACGTAACACAATATCAACAGAACGTATTCGTAGGAAAACCTTGCTCTGAACAAATAAACAGGAACTACGCCGGGTCGACCAGGACCATACGGTGTACTAAAGTACAAATAATCAACACATTAGAATACAAGATCAACATGCAAGATACGCGTCCGTTGAGAAAGGCGTATCATGGGAAACACCATAGTCGGCTGAATGCTGGAGCGGGAACCTCGCTTAGCAAAACAAACCTCAGGAGCACGGCAAACGGGCAGCGGAAGACGAAACCATTACAAAAGGAGTCAAATGCATCGATATAACGTGCAAGGACAAGAATATAAAGTTATAGAAAAATGAAACGCGGATAAGCAGCTGCAGGGTAGAATACGCTTCGCGAGTAATAGCCCGAGAGCACAATCTTGGACCGGAAGTCATGTGGTTGTCAGGGAAGCCAAAAGCGGAAGTCAAAATGGCGTAAGCAAGAACAAAAAAAAAAACGCGCTTTAATTTTTGTCAAGGCGAACGCCTCCGATACCTCATCAAACGCGAAAATCGACCGTAGGCGGCGTCATTGCGAGTGATAGAAGAATCATCATCACATGATAACATCACTATGACGTCATAATGACGCCACATGATGACGTTATCACACGACATCGTCGCTTGGCCATAGGTAGGCCGATCACGGAGGCAGTGCAAAACCAGGCGAGGTGCAGAAAGCTTGCAACGCCTCTGATCTTGGAGGTAGTGCAAAACCACGTTTCGCGCAGAAAGCTTTCGAGGGGATCAATACAATTGACTGAAAGAAAAAGAAGGAGATGGCTATCGCCTTCGAGTCGTCTTAGGAAAATTCATAAGGGACCCTGTCGGTTTTTACAAGACTTCAAAACTGCGAATCACTACAGACTGCAGCGTCTCAGTCAAACGAGTTTGGGCCACCCACTTCACTATACGTGCATTGTTTTACCATACGTAGCACCACCGACCGATCTGATTTAATATGTCGAATCTTCGTCACGGGGCGTTTTTTAACCGTAACTTGCTCGCATTTATATTGTAAATGACTGTACATGTAGGAATCACATTTTTTAGAGGGACTGTCTGAACGAGAATTGAGGATAAGTATTTAGAGAATAATTAGGAAAAGGCAGAGATGTAGCTTCTTCGAGTTTCACTTTCACGTTTTCAAGGGAAGGATAACGCCGTAGAGCAGTTCGCAGCCCCGATGTATATGAACCGAGATCAGTTACATAGAGGAAGTGCAGGAATATGTTACTGCGACCATTACTCAAAATGAGAGCAAAAAAGAAAAAAAGAAGTCGTTGGTAGGGAGAACCTTAGGCAATGGAAGAATGAAGGAAATAAAAGAAAGTAAAGCAATTTCAGCGCCCGCGAACGCTCAATAAATGGAATACGAGGAAGCGCTCGCTGGTCTTTGCATGCTGCGAAGCGAAGCAGAAGAGGAGCGCAGGAGGAAATGGGCCAGTTCCGGTTCCTGCCACACCCGTTGTTCCAGGGAAGCGCGGCAGTTTCGTTCACTTGGCCAGAATCACGGTTTTTAATTAACCCGTGTTTGTGAAGGAACGGAGCGCAGTTTCCTTCTTTGTCTTCCTTATCCGCTTATCCTGAACCTCCGGTGCACGGCGAAGCCTTTCGCTTCTCTGGTCACGCTGGTCTCCCAATGCCCTTCATTTTGAACTAGCCTACATCGCCGCGTCTGACGTCACGGCTGACGTCACGGTGGGTCGCGTTGTGGTGCTTCTACGCTCTCCTTCGTCGTTTCTGGCTCACGCGAAATGCTTCTGTGTACGGGTGCGTCTTTCGTGTCCGCCTATTATTATTATGTATTGATATACATATATATTTGCCCGTTAACCTTTCGTGGCGGGCGTTGTGGTTTCGCGAATGTTAGCAGGCGCGTCTCTGCGTTTATATAATGCGGAGTAAAAAAATATAAAGACTTCTTGAAATGCTTAAGCAGAAGATAGACTCCATTCAACTTCTTTTTCTTTTCTGGGATGTGCAGTCGTCGTTAAGCTAACCCTGCTAACCCAAGCTTGAAGCTCTCGGGTTGATTAAGCTCCTAAGTGTCGCTCTGCATAATCCCAACGTGCCCTCTATTTTTACCTTTATGAACGTGAATTCCGTACAGTGCGGATATAATTCGGCGCTCTTGAAGGATAATGTCTCTTACGTAAGCAATCTGCCCCGTATATTTGCCTGTATGAATGTGAATGCTGTACCGTCTAGGTAAAATGAGTTGGTTGTGAATAAAATGTAACTTGCCTTAAAAGTGAATAACAATAGCGCAACAACGCCCGAGGTATAGATTTCCGTCTAGTATTTCTCAAATTAATGCGTGTTGCGTTTCTGTGTAAGTGGCTAGCGAAGATTATCAACGCAGCGTTCCCTTCAGAGACCATTACTACATATACGAGGGCATAGGGTAAGGGCCGTTTTCCTGTAAAGAAAAATATTTTCGCTTGTAAAAGTGTTTTATGGTGGTTTTAGTTTTGCATAGACCTTCTCCATTTTTCTTCATAACTGCGTTCACGTCTACGAACGTTTCGTAACGCTGCACTCTACTGGATCTACTCTACGTAAGCACACACCTACTGGATGCCAACAATTGAGTCAACAGACGGAGTCAAAATATTGAAATAGGATTGACAAGGGTCTTGTGTAAAACACGACTCTAGTTGTTATCACGACGCCGTTCCAAATCCTCTTCGTGTCCGTTTTAACGAACTGCGTACTCAGGCAACATCCAGCTAAGAACGAACACCTAATAAGATCAAAAACCGTGAAAATAAGATATTTTTCAGGTGAGCATGAAGAGCCGCATTAGTGCGAATGCTCGAAATGTAAAGTTACGTTTTAAAGCATAAGCTCCTTATTCTTTGTGTCGAACTTTGCTTTCTATTTCTTTATCCTTGCCACCTGCTTCCAAAACAGGAACTAAGTACAAGCCACAAAGTATGGCTGTTTTTTGCGCGAGGAAATAACGAGGGAAGGGGTCCAGGGGAGCGCAAGCTTTCGACCCCTTCCCTCGTTATTTCCTCGCGCAAGAAACAGCCATACTTTGTGGCTTGTACTTAGACATGAACCGACTAGCCCAGCAACGTGTACTTCTAGACTACAAAACAGGAACCTCCGTCCTTATATCTCTTGAAGCCAAAGCTTGTGTTCAACCAGACCTTATTCGCTTCGTTTGCTCACCCTGTCCGTAAAACCAGCCTCACTACGCAAGAATGCGCAGGCAGAAACTACGGAATTTCTTGTTTTGTTCGCTGGAGTAGCACCCATGAAACAAAACCACGAGATCATGGGCACGAACTGCATCACGTTACTTCTTGCGAAAACAGTTTCTCTTTGTGGAAATCTTCTTGTCTTCTTTTTTTTCTCATACTTTTTGCATTTGTGAAATGCTCGACGTAGAAACTTAGCGCATGACGACGGCAGTGCTTGCCATGACCAAAGCGAGGAGAGAAGATGGGAAGAGAGAGAGAGAGAAAAAAGTTTTGGTGAAATTGAAATTGGATACCTGAGCTGATCCGCGCTGCTGCTGCTGCTTCTGGCGTGCTTTATGAAGCTAGATGGAGTCTCTGCGAGAGATGAAAGCGACCACACGAGGCCACACGAGACATCCCGCTACCAGGCTCGGCCCTCGCTACAAAAGGGGAAAAGGTAAGCCGCGCTGCAAAAGAAAGAAAACAAACAGACACGCCGGGACTGAACGAAGCGGGACAAAGCAAGCAGCAAACTGGAGTAACGAAAAAAAAAAAGAAACGAGCGAAACTGGTGCACATAGATGAAACCTCTTCTCATCTCGAGATTACATTGGCTTCATCTTGGCTCGACGACGCATTAATAATGATAAAACTCCACGCTCCGCTCGAGCGGCGACGAGAACGGTCTTTCAGGCTTTGTCGTGCTTTCAACAAGCTTCTCAGCCGCTGTGAAGATAGCTTGTTGCCACCGCCGCTTTTGCTGTCGTTCTTTGGTGCCCCGCACCGGGGCGCAAGTTATAACCCGCGCCCGTATGTACAGAGCAACCTGTCTGTCTTTCTCTCTTGCGCTCCGAGTCACTGTCGTCGGTCTCGATATATACGCCCGACACGATTTTCAGGCTCCTCCTTTAGAGAGATTAATTTGTCTCCGCGTGTGTTCGCGTGTGTTTTCTCGGGCATGCGCGAGCGCGCTAGAATTGCGAGACGCCCATTGGCGTAAACAAGACCGGCCCGTCGTGCCCCGTTCTATCTCGCAGAAATGCGCCTCGCGAAACTGGTGCGCCGAATTTTCAGGGAGATGAATGTTCCCGCGGGTTTATTAACAACGATGGGAAAACTCGGCAATCGTGGCTTTCCCGTATGGATGCAGACGCTAGTGTGTAGCTTCGCGGTGAGTAATGCGAAGACGAAACTGAATTGACGAGGGAGGAGCTGCCGCCACCAACTCGTGTGTCGCTCGTGCACCGGCTTGTTTCGAAGTTGCCATGACCGGCGGTGCCATATCTCTTGCCAGTATGAAGCAACCTGACATGGTATTGATCATCCTATACCGCTTCCGCGTCGTATTTTCGGTATCGAAATTTTCGTTTTTTTCTATCTCCAAGTTCTCAGGCGAAAGTTTTCAAGAACAGGAATTACGAAAGTGTTCGGTGAACTAGGCGGCCCGAGGGCGTCGAAAATGCAGGACAAGCGTCTGTTGCGACTGTTCTGCTTGTGTTTGCCGTAACGACTCGAAGCACTTCGTCTTCATCGCGAAGTTCACGCCTACTTGTTGGAGTCGCGTCAACTGCGGATGTCCAAACAAAGTTCGTCTTGCGACACGCTCGCATGTCGGCTGCAGTCTTTCCACGCGTAAAGCACGCGCATGCGCTCAGCTAAGGAATGCGATCGGTTGGCTCATCCGCCATCAAAGTCGCAGGCTTCGTTGCTGAAATTCAGTTATTGGCAAATATCTGGCAGCTAAAGGCATTATAGACGCGTGCATTTGCCGCTTCGATTCAGCAAGCAAGGGGAGACTGGCTGCATTACTCTGCCGTTGACGCGTCATGGTGACAGAGAGCGATGTCGAGATCGAGCGTCGAGATATTCGGGGTTGCGTCAGCTAAAAAAGTTCAGCTCAGCTCAGAAATTCAGTTATTAACAAACTTCTGGCAGCTAAAGACTTTACTGGGGCGCTCATTCGCCGTTTTTTATTTAGCAAGCAAGGAGCGGCTGGATGATCGCCTCAGTTCACGCTTGAGTTAGGCATATTAGAGTCCCGTAAGTATATCCCTTCATCAAATATCGCGCCTGTCGGTTCACGCCTTCGGCCAGAGGCTACAGTGTGCCTGTTGCACAGTACAAATTTCTTTGCTCATCCTTCGCCGATGCCGCGGAATTGAACGCTGGAGCTTCGCAGGGAAGTTACCCTCCGTGCCGAAGGCCTAACGCATCACGATTTCTCTCCGCCTGCTTGAAAAAAACCAAGAGAAGTTAAGCTTTCTTTGTGGTATGAAGACATTAGAATGAATGCGAAGTCTACCTCGCTAAAGCATCGTGTTAATATGAAAGAATAGAACAGGGGGCGTGGAGTGCGTCGGACGTGTTCGTCTATCCATTAGAAAGTATACGTATGTTTTTTGTGTACTAAGTGCGTAAACTCTCAATAGTCCAACATTTACTACATATTATTTGTGGCGCATGCTTTTGCGCTACAAATTACATCTTATATATAAGACATCTATGGGCTACACGTGGACAAACAAGAGGTAATTCTGCAGGAACTCGCGTCAGCCCATTATTTTCACGTAAACGATCTTAATAGTATCCAATTGTAACTTTAGAAGCGCACACGGTTTTTAGGCTTGACGCAGGCGAAGCGTGTGCTGCAGGAGCAAAATATACGCATCTCCTGAAGCACTTGAGTGCGAGCACTTGTTTTCGGTTCTGCTGCTGCGTTCCCTGACCGCCGCTAATTGCCTCACGACGTAACGGAGGAAGCCGCCGAGAAACTGAGGGCTGTTTTCAGAACAAGGGCCATCCAGATGAGGTTCGTATAACCACGCTTGGAAAGTCTCTGTGTAAAAGGGGTGCGGTGCGCGGTCTAGCGTGAAACGGTGAGTGAAGAAATGAAAGCGTTCAAACTAAGCGCAGAAAGTCTTTGCAGTTTTCTAGTTAGACACACTCCCGATTTTGCGAGACGAACGCCAGAATGAGCTCGCCTTCCGCTGCACTTCTACGCTTCGATGCTTTCGCATTTCAGGCATTCTTGACTCGGTTTCAATTACGTCCTCCGTTAAAACCCAATTAAAAGTTGAGACATATGAAAAGAAGCCGCGCTCCCGCTTTCACGAGCTCCCGTGCTCTGAGCTTCGAATTAGCGGCTGGTTCGTACAGCCACACAACGTGGCACCAACTTCGGCAATTTCGGAAAGTCGTATAACGCTACAGCCCACTTCTAGAAGGCACAGATCCACGCGAGGCATTAATAAACCGTAGTCGAGCTTCAAATTTAAAGTCATCCGTAGACCCTCGGCGCTGGAGAAGCAGTGCTTGAGCAAAGTAGCTATTTGGGCGAGTTGGTCGAACTTCATCATAAAACAGCGCACACATACAAATACAAAAGAAGATGGAAGAACTGACGACACGAGCGTCGTACTATCAACTGAAATTTTTATTCAACACACACACATATACACAGAAGATCATCACATGATTAAACATATGCGTGTCAAGGCCATAAACTAGTGGCAGCATGCGCCAGTTCAGCAAGACAACATATTTCACATCCCAAGTGCCATCTAAAAAAAACCCAGGCCTGCGCTGAAAACCGCAGCACAGTCACAGCGAAAGCTAGAAGAGCGGCGTTTCTAGAGCCCGTTATATGCTCTCTTGGGGCTACTAATACAAGTACACTAGCATGGTACCCACTACGCCATAAATCACAATTTTTGTGAAGTTGGGAAGCATCTACTAAGCCAATGTTCGTCATTCTGCGGAGAAGCGAGGCACCAGCTACAGGTCTGTAAGGCATTATGTGCACTTTGTTGAAGCGACGACGGATGACGATGGAGAATTATGGCTCAGCCCTTTGTAATGGGTTGGAAGCATTAAACGGCCCACCAGTTATGTAATTTGCATTGAGTGACGCCCGGTCGCTATTTCACTCTCCCGCCATGCTGTATAACATACGTTGACGTGGGAGAGAGAGGGGGGGGGGGGGGCGAATAACTTTATAGAGACCACGAGGAAATCCTTGGCAACCAATACAAGTGCACTTGCGACGTACCCACTACGCTATAAATCATCAGCGATAGTGGCTACGGACACCGGCGGCGGCGGCGGCGGCGGCGGACAACTACGGCGCCAAAAACGGCCGCTGAAACGATCTCATAACAGCTTTCGTTGTAAAAGTCAATCTCCTTTTCTAGGAGATTAGGTGAGGCCTGGTTGATACGACGCCTTCCCCCCTTTTTGATGTGAAATACTTCTATAATTTCTCTGACGGTGCGATCTCGATGTCCGTATAAAACACTCGTGTCAGTGAGGACAGGATAACAATTGCACATCCTACAGTGGGCAGCCAAGTGGGCATGCTCATTTTTCTTTACCGTCGTCCTGTGCTCTCTCAGCCTCGTGTTCACGCATCGGCCCGTCTGGCCGATGTAAGAGGCACCACAGGAGAAGGGTATTTGATACACTACATTCGTGGCACAAGAAACAAAGCACTTATCATCTTCATGACTAATGCCACACCCTGCTTGCCCCCTATACCCCTGCCCTCAGACCTTTTTTGCACAGCGGCGCATATGCTACTCGTCTTAAGAGGAGAGAGAACACTACGTTAACCCCAAACCGCGAACCTATTTTTGTAAGACGGTGCGACATTTTGTGCACATACGGAATAAGTGCAAAGCACTCCTTATTCTTGCTGTCTTCTTTGTCGTTGCCATCTTTCTTCTTTTGAGACTTTACCCATCTCGTAAGTTTTATTGCAGTCATCCAAAGGATAGAGTCGGAATACTCTGCCACTTTCAATCTGTTGATCTGCTCTAAAAAACTTTCTAACACTCTGTCACGACAAGAACGGGTTGGTGCGGCGCGCAAGGACGTGAAGGCCATCCCATTTTTGATCACTTTTGAGTGCCCGGAACCATAACCTAGTAGCGGCTTCCCAGTCCTGGGTTTATAAAGCCAGCAAACATGGTCGCCTCCAAACTTTAGCTGCAGGTCCAATAACTGAAATTTGTTCTCACTAGGCAACTCCATCGTGAACTTTAACCCGTATACACATTCTCGGAACACTTTCAGAACCAAACCAGTAGTTTGTGTAAATTATTCACTTCTTATAATCACTAAATAATCATCTACATATCTACAAACTAGACTAGCCATATCTCTCCTCCCTAACAGCTCTGTCCACAGAACTAAGGAAAATGTCACTTAAAACCGGAGCGACGTTTGAACGAATACAAACCACATTGCGCTGAAGAAACAGTTTGTTATCCTATCCATCTAATGTGGACCTACAGTACATTGACAACACTCCCAAAAAAGTTTCGATTGAAATGCCACACACATTCCTAAAGCCCAGTTCATCGTTCTCACGAATACAAGATTTTACACAGTCCATCAGCTGAGTATGGGGGCAATGAGTCGTCAGTTCTTCCTTGTTCTTTTGTATATGTGTGCGTGCGCTGTTTTATGTGGAAGCAGTGCCTCTTGCACTACGCGGTTACTCGGAAAGATTACGCTCGCGGCGTAGATAAGCGCAATGCGCTAGCATAATTATGGAAAATGTTTAAAAAGAACAATTTTAAAGTAAGTGTAGCACCACGGGCTTATCGGCAACCACAAATATAAACTCATATGGCAAACCATTAACTCGTAGTTGCTAAAGCACAAAACGCCACGCCTACGATTGATTTTAACGTTGATGAATACTGCTGCGTTATCACAGGTGATGTAATGGTCTACTTATGATAAACTTTATCTACATGCGGCTATTCAGCGTCCTTCATTATCTTGACAAGTAAGCATGTTTAACTTAATGCACCCCCCCCCCCTGCCCTCCCTGCCAACCGAAAACGCTATCGCTTCGACCATCAATCGAACACGTGACTTCGTGCTCCGAAGACTGATGAGTGAATTGAATGAAAGATGCAGCTATGTTGTTGGCCCATTGCGAGGTGAACAAACAATCCCGTGCCTCCTGTGGATGGCCATGCCGCTATGAACGTATGCCTGCTCACTTTGCATTGAAATGACTTACAACCATGCAGGCGACAACTACAGCTGGAAAGAGACCATTGCGCGTCTCCTATGTGGATGGTCTGACTAAAGTGCGCTTGGAGTACAACTCACGACTACCCTAAATGTACTGGACAATCGACCGCTGTCGGCATAGCAAATTATCCGACAATGTAGCAACGTCGACAGCTGGGCTAGTTGGTAAGGTTCCATAATATTTAAAGCAGCGCAAAAGACGGGACGTGTGTCAACTTCTTGTCCTTCGTCCCGTCTTTTGCGCTGCTTTAAGTATTATGGAATCCGACAATGGCTCGGGTCGTCCATAATACAGAATGCGTTATACGCACTGCTAGACAGTAAGACTTGTCAACTCTAAGACAGACTTTGATAGTTGTCGTGCGGAAATTATCACTTACGTGCAGTATTCCGTTTTTTTTTTCGCGTTAGATGAAATGTCCTATCAAACGTGAAAAGTGACCGTCGGCGGCGTCGGCCTCAATAGGAGCGATGAAAAAAAAAGTCATGTGATGAACTCATCATAACCTGACGTCACATGCTAAAGCCATCACATGACATCGACGATTGGTCAAAGGTGGGCCGATCTCGGACACACTGCAAAACGACGCAAGGTGCAAAAAGCTTGCAATGCCTCCGATCCCGGACACAATGCAAAGCCACATTAGGCGCAGAAAGCTTTCGAGGGGATCAATACAACCAAAACGTTGATACAACTGACTGAGAAAAAAAAGAAGGAGATGGCTTTCGCCTTCGAGTCGTCTTAGGCGAATTCATAAGGGACCTTGAGAGTTTCATTATTTCATCTTTCCTTTTATAAGACTTTTTTTCTCTTTACCATTTACCCCCTCACACGGTAATCAGCCGGTCCAAACACTGCATCAACACGCTCTTTACTCTCTCCAGCAGCAAATAAAAACAAAGGCGGCATGCTGCAAGTGATGGGCGTTAATCAAAGTCACCGTGAAATACACGGCTCCAGCACTTGTAGTAGAGGGAAAAGAAAAAGAATCAAAACCTGCCATGTCTTACGAGTGACATGACTGACGAGGGGTGCAGCTATTCTTTGCTGCCGTGCCGTGAATTTAAGGCACTAATGGGCGATGCAAATTTTCTCCGCCGAGCCTTTCATCCATTTAGTGGTCGGCCTTGTTTCCTCTCTTTAGCGGACACCGTGACACGGCCGTTTTCTTTAAAGTTCAAAACATAAAGAAGGCGACGACGAGGAACATGCTTGTGTAAGGTGCTACAAGGAAGGTCCTCGCGCGAAAGAATATGTCTAAAGGCGCGCGTGCCGCTCTTAATTAAAAATGTGCCTTAGAGAGCCAGCACGTACATCCTGTACGTGATGTCGTGCGACTAGACTTGACGTTGGCGTCGAGAAAGCTGTGATCGCATTTCATGATTCCTTTGCGATCCTATACATTTAAACTTCTGTGCGCGTCTTCTTGGGTAATCGCGCTTTTAACGTGCTAGGACGGACTACAGACACAGAGCGCAGACTAACAACTATTTGACTATCAGTTGTTAGTCTGCGCTCTGTGTTTGTGGTGTCTCTAGTCCATCCTAGCACGTTAAAAGCGCGATTGCCCAAGATGTACAACCAACTATTCCCTATTGCTGCTCTTAATGCTGCTCTGTGCACGTTTATCACGTTGTTTACGATAGATAGATAGATAGATAGATAGATAGATAGATAGATAGATAGATAGATAGATAGATAGATAGATAGATAGATAGATAGATAGATAGATAGATAGATAGATAGATAGATAGATAGATAGATAGATAGATAGATAGATAGATAGATAGATAGATAGATAGATAGATAGATAGATAGATAGATAGATAGATAGATAGATAGATAGATAGATAGATAGATAGATAGATAGATAGATAGATAGATAGATAGATAGATAGATAGATAGATAGATAGATAGATAGATAGATAGATAGATAGATAGATAGATAGATAGATAGATAGATAGATAGATAGATAGATAGATAGATAGATAGATAGATAGATAGATAGATAGATAGATAGATAGATAGATAGATAGATAGATGAAGGCCTCATTTTTAGGGCTCTGTTTTATCACAAATTGTAGCCACAGACTAATCCAGTCAAACCTGACAGGTTGATGCCAAACGAGAATCACGTTCCCAAGGAAGCTTTGCGTACGCGTGATACGTTCGCTTACTGCTTTTTTGTGTTACGCAACTCTTCGTTGTGCCGCTGTTAGGGGACAGTGAGTTTTAATTCACGCGTACAGGCGCCATGAGTAGTATATCTGCATAACGAAGAAATAAAATCGACAAAATTCAGAATTTCTTCCATTGAATAAAACACCTATGTCAGTAAGTGCTAGGTTGCTACATGTCGTTGTGTACTGCGTATTAAATAAACATTCTTGTTCACTGTCGCTACAAGTGGATACGCTCCTAACGCAAACAAATCGCATGACTAGCGGAGAGTCGCTTCATGTTACGATAGGTACAATCTAGGTGCTGGCGAAGCGCACAACAACGAAGATAGTTTCAACACTCGCAGCTGTTGAAGCGGCACGCCAGAAGCATTACCAACGACGAAAATGCATTGCGAAGACTCATTTCTAGGAGCTCACTACAGTTAATGAACCTTGCGGCATGAAAAAACACAAAGCAGCACAATATAAACGTGTGCGCATTTCAGAGCGTACAATGGAGGTTCACTCAGAATGGAGGCTCACGTACAAGAGGCAAAGTGGAACAGCGAGAAGAATAACAGAATAAAGAGAGTGGAAGCTGATTTTGCTGGCGGAAAGTCTTTCATAAAGGGATGAACAAAGTGCGAGTCACTGAGCACGTTTTAGAAAGTTTCTACGGAAGATGGACAATTTAGTTGAAAAGCTTGCGGTCACGGAGACTGAATATACGATTCGCGGGCCGAGAACATTCCTTGGTACTTCGCAACGCATGCTGCGTCCTTAATTGCTCCGTAGAGAGTCCGGGCGCTCGTTGGGAATGTTAAGCGTTTCGAAACGTCCTTTCTGTCAAGACGGTTAATGAGGCAGTATTGCAAGACTCGGTTTACGCCGCACCTTTCGAGAGCGGTACAGTAATGAAAAGGATTAATCATCGCGCGATACGAGTGATCGTTGTTGCAACAGGAGGGAGATAGTTTGGTACGTTCTCTGGAGAAATGCTTTCGTAACACGCGCGTCATTGTTTATCGTGAAGCTTAACCTAAGACGCGCGTGTTTGGTTTTCTTATGATGATATTTTGCTGGACTAGTTAGTGCACGTCGATAGTTTCAGATAACGAGGTGATCTGGTGGGCGAGTTTCCATTGTTCCTTTTCTAACGTTTCGCATTTCGAGGCATTCTATAAGACGTTTTCGCGAGGGAGATAATGCTGTTCCGATGCGTTACCGCGCAAAAGAAGAAGAAGAGGAAGAAGAACAAACTCCACATGGGTTGACTAAGCGGATCAAATGCAAATTTTCCGAGGATGCGAGGAGAAACAAAATTTCGTGGAAGGCATGCACTTCAATCGTCCCCTTAAAAAAAGAATAAAATAGAGACGTAACTGCGCTATTACCGAAGCTTTTCAAAATCGCTCGCCGAACCACGTTTTGTGATATGGGTCGAATTACGCGTTGAGAGCTTCACGAATAGTGCCGGAAAAAAAAAGAAAAAAAAAAGGGGTATCGCCAAGAAGAAAACCTACGCAAGTCACGAGGATTCCGCTCCTTTATGCAATCCGGAAACGGTTCCGTTTACAGATTACACGGGCGTATACCGCAATGTGAGTTGCAACAGTATTCAGAAAAAGGACGTGTCACCCGATCTAAGATTCATGCGGAATGTCAATCTCAACCAAACGTATTGCTTTTTTTCCACCCGAACTCTCGACCCCCCCCCACTTTTCTCCCCCCCCAACCAAAAAAAGACAATTTTGCTTTTACTACAATGTCACACTATCTATCTATCTATCTATCTATCTATCTATCTATCTATCTATCTATCTATCTATCTATCTATCTATCTATCTATCTATCTATCTATCTATCTATCTATCTATCTATCTATCTATCTATCTATCTATCTATCTATCTATCTATCTATCTATCTATCTATCTATCTATCTATCTATCTATCTATCTATCTATCTATCTATCTATCTAATGATTATGATGCCGTAGTTACAGATACCGGGTATTTTATAGAGTGCACATTTGAAAAAGGAATATTGGAGACCATGTCAGATGCTATAGTGTGTAACGCCATGAGTGAGGGGTTTCTTTCCAGCGATGCGGGCTTCGTCGTTGGAAGCTCGACAAGACGTCTCACCGATGTTTGCCTAGATGGGCCGAATTACATTTGCCGAAGAGTAATACAAGAGTCTTCTCAATTGCGAAACTTGAGACGCATCCAGTCGATTCGGTGGTGCACCGAAGGCTGCAGCGAATCGGCAACGCCGTACTCGTCATCTCAACCGAATCTGCTGCACACCGTGACGAGTGCCGACGTTTCTCGGGATCAGTTTACATCTGCGTTTGTTCGTTGAATAAAAAAGAAAACTGCGCCAGCTCTCGTCGTACAAACGCTCTCTCGCAGGGTGAGCACGCCATTGTGCGGGTTGGTTTAAAGAGATATAAGTAATGTAGCGCGTCAGGCGATTTGAGGCCATATGGAATAGACCTTTTTCAAGCAATCCCAGAGCGCCCTGCGGGCGCGCGGAGCACTATGGGAAACGTGTGTACGCCTGGCGAGCCGGCTGTTTGCTCGCCTGCTGCTCGTTGGCGCCGTGATATCGGTGGGACCACGAAACGAAAAGAACACTTCGCCGCTTCTTGACTATTCTTACGCCGTAAATACTGCACACATCCGGACGCATCTGCATATATCTCTACGCATGAAATGCGAAAGGATTAACACAGTGCAGTGTCGGTATTACCGAGCGGATGTGCATCGGATGTAGCAGTTAAGCTGCATGCGTATTATCGCGTGCCGATATCATCAAGATGTATTAAATACGAGCTGGAACACCGAATTCATTTTAAAAGACGGGGCGTGCAAACACGGACACAAGCAAGAAGTCAAGACACCACAGACGCCGACTAACGACTGCAAAGGCGCACAACGGCGAAAAAAAAAATAAACGAAATCTTATCTGCGCATGCCCGTGCAATAAGCGAACCTATCAATCCGGCACGCGCGGGGGTCTACATGACAGATAACTGTTAAGACATTTGATTTCGCTTATGCAAGTTATTCGACGATTAACTCACGCATGCGCTATCACTGCTATCGATATGCCATGCCTCAATCATTGAACGCGTTTCTTCATTCTTGTGCCGGTACAAAACTGCGCATTAATCGAACTTCGACGTGCACTTTCGTTCTCGGCAATGTAAAGAAAGTTTTGGAGGTGTGTACACGGTTAGCGATCTCTTATGTTCCAATAATCTCTAACACAGCGGTCCGTCTGTCCTGCGTGGAAGCGGCCACAGCTAAAAGAATCCTTATGCACCACACCTGTACGGTAGTCAGTGAATTTGTTGGTGTGTTTTACGAAACAAATGTCCGTCCGCATCTTGTCTATTACTCGCTCATTCTTTGTCTGCACAGCGGCACAGATCTTACCTAGCCTGTGAGATAGGCAATTACTTACACGACATGTTTTTTCCTATCAGATTTCTACAACCATGCTCGCACTTCACAAAACCGACTTCTTTAAACGTTCAGCGACAGTGGCCTCTGCAAGGCGAGGATAACCTACATCTAAAGGATGTAGATGTCGGCCATCTAACCCAACTCATGCTTATTCAACGATTTCTTGTAATGTACTGATATCAGCGAGGCGCATCGTATTGCCAGAGACAGTTTTTCGCTTGAGTATTTATGAACACTCTTGCGCTTGCCGATTGCACTTAGTCGCTATGGCCTTAAAAAGGTAATTTCGTATTGGTCCTGAGCACGACTATACATATCCATAGTGTGGTCACATGCGAGGCAACACGCGAAAACGCAACCGGCGTTTGTAAAATATAACATTCGCCTTAAGCGTCAACGAATGGCGATAAAAGCGTATCTTTTGTTACCTGCGGTACGAGCAACGCGCACGCTGTCTAATCAATGTATCTTGCTTTGCTAAGTGCATACTGTCTCGCGCATTCTTTAAATATTAGAGCCTGACCTTGTGCTCGTCAACAGTGTCGGTAGGCGTTGATTTCGAATGGATCCACGATTCACGAATTGTAATGACCGCTCGCGGAATTCGTCTAGGAAACCGAGTTGTATCTTTTTGTTTAATTTATGCCGTAGGGCATGCTGGCGCCAAAATAATAACAATAATCATAATAATGACGCTTCGGAACCGCTCGGGTGGTCGGACAGTGGCACGCGGGAACACTATACAGATGGAAGTCGTAGAGAGGCCGTCGTAGTTAAACACAGAAGATGTTCACGACTGACTTACGCAGTAATATGTTACACCTTGTCGCATTCACTTGATCTGACAAGTGCTGGCACGGCGTAAGCGCAAAGCTAAAGCGTGAGGCCCGCGCGCTCGGTGCGGCGACTACTGCGGCGTACACACTTTTGCCATGAGCGCTTGCGCGCCCATTGGTGGCGCTCCTGTGCTTCAAAAAGGTCTATTGCTTGCTTTTCTTAGATAGATAGATAGATAGATAGATAGATAGATAGATAGATAGATAGATAGATAGATAGATAGATAGATAGATAGATAGATAGATAGATAGATAGATAGATAGATAGATAGATAGATAGATAGATAGATAGATAGATAGATAGATAGATAAGGACGAGGGGGAAATGAAGGAAAGTCAGGGAGGTCAACGAGACGCGTGTCCTGTTTGCTACAATACAGTGGGGAAAAGGGATGAAGGGGTTTAAAGGAGTACTGACATGAATTTTAAAATTTTTCGGGTTGTTGCTCTAAATGAAAGCACGGGTGTCGAGAACCCTAAAAAGAGTGTCGTGGTGCCTGGGGATGCATTGCATATATTTTTATTACCGCTTCTTTCAACCAGCAGTTTCGGTTTCGGTTTCGAGAGGGCGGCTTCATAGTGACGTGTCAAGACTGCCCGTGACGTCACGGGCAGACTGCAACCCACGAAATATGCACCTGCTGTCCTTTGCTGTCAGTCGAACGTGGTTGATGATGAGTGAACTGTCGTCCAGTGCCTCCGACAGCGATTTCTGTGATTTAGGCTGCATGCAGAACCCAGATTTCGCAAACCAAGTGAGCTGACTTGAAACGTCATAGGGCTCTCCATGCGGTGAAGCTGCCTTGCAGATGCTGGGAGATGAAAACTTTAAAATCAAACTTGAATATTTATACGTGTTTCCCGGATGCGGTGTGGGGAGAGCGTTAACACTACATGCCAAGGAAATCAAAAACGTCCGTTTTGCTGCACTTCAAAATCGTGTCAGTACTCCTTTAAAGAAAGAAATAAGAGGGTAGAAGGTACTGTTAGAGTACACGTGCGCATGCCCGTTACACGCCTACAAGCGATCGCGTGACTCATTATTGTACGCCTCGACTCTACGCCGCGAATAACGCAACTTGAACTACGAGGCCCCATAGCAATGGCGCCGCGCATCCGAGCAACGAGCACGCGCTCTTAAATTTCCTCCATTACGCTGCGTTACACAATATACTCCGAAGAGCGTTTAGAGTGAGCACCCGTGATCATTTTGCGTGGACGGTGTACTTTGTGTGTGTCATGTTAAGATCCACATTTTCTTCTGGTTTCGCATGCTATAAGATCTTCGACGCTATACTTTGCAACTTTTATTGCGATAGCAGTTATATAGACACTCTTGGCGGATTTTTGCCGTCGCCTTCGCCGTCATGTCCCGGATGTGTATATGTATGATATATAAATAAAAGCCGCTAATAAAAATCATTCAAAAAAAAATTCCGAACTGCTCGACCGGGGTTTCGAACCTGCGACCCCTCGCTGCGCAGCTCGCTGCCTTAGAGAATTACACCATGCCTTTTTTTTTCTTTATTTCCGGTTGTACATCACATAAATGGGGGCAACATAATTATGTTACAAGACACCACAAACACGTAGGCACACATCTACCGTCAACCACTGGATTATGATGTAAAATTTGATTAAAAATTGACATTATGATTTCAAATTTCTTCATAGTAAGCAGGGGTTCTACCCTAGCCAACCATGAAGGAACGCATTCTTTTGTTTTTAGGGGCGAAGCTCCTTAAGGCGGCACCCGTTCGTGCCTCGTAGTCGTAGTAGTGCGTAGCCAGTCGTAACGCTAGTACCAGATCTTGACCTCCAATGTGGTGCCGGTGGGAGATTTTTCCTGTGCGTTGTTGAACAATAAAAAATTCGCAGCGTGCGCCTTAACTAAAAGCCGAATTCTTCTGTCTCTCATTCCCCATTAGCAGCCATTGGCATGTTCCAGTAGGAAACGTTAGTAGAAGTAGAAGTGTAAGTGTTAGCTAAAAGCCGACTTCTGTCTCTCATTCCCATTAGCAGCCATTGTTTACCTCCAAGGTAGTGCCTGGTGAGATTTCTCCTGTGCGTGATTAAACAATAAAAATTTTGTTCAAAACGCCGTTGATTGATGAAATAAACCAACGAAAGACGCCAGATGTTTTCTAAAAGCAAAACGAAAGAACGCCAGATGTTTCTAAAGCAAAACGAAAAGACGCCAGCTGCTTAACGAAAGACGCCAGATGTTATCTAAAGCAATGGTTTTCTAAACAATGAAAATTCACAGCGTACATGTAAAATTAAAGTGAGCTGCAAGTCGTCATAACTCATCGAACCTTTAGTATAAACGCGCCCGATCTCACGTCGGTGATGATGTACTGGGCAGAATTCACGGAAGATTCACGGTTTACCGATGAACCTCCGCAGCTTCGCCCACTCATCATCATTCACTCCGTGGATATGCTGTGATTTTTTTCTACCTCAAGAAACCGGGCCATACTTTCTTGAAAATACTGTCTTGCTGGTCTTCTATCCGGATCACAGTAATATCCAGCCATTCGTGAGAGCCATATACTGTGCAAGCCAGTCATCTTGTGCTGGAGAACGAATGGGGCATGGCGTAATTCGGTCAATAGACGAGGAAGGACTACCTTTTGACCGAATTACGCCATGCCTCATTCGTTCTCCAGCAGACTAACGGCAGAATACAAACGCACGCGGCGTTGGGTGAAACGCACGAGACGCCGCACATGGCGAAATTAAGATTATATGTGAAACGCGGGCCTTGCTGCATCGTTGCCCGCGCTGCGTTTGCGTCGTATCGCTGGTGACCCACGCTAGTTTTCCACTTTGGGGTTGTAGCGCCACGACACTCGTGTACAGTCAACCAGAGAAAAAGAAGAGAGTCCCGTGGCTCGTCGTGCCGCGAGCTAGTGGGAACGCTTTGGCTGTTGTATACCTATGCCACAGGAGGGAAGAAACGAGACGGCTAAACCAGAATCACAGTATATATGTTACAACGCGAACATAATCCTGAGGCTAAAATTACAGCGCAAACGCACAAGTCACCCACGAAGAAAAACATACGACACAACCGCTGACTGAAGACTGCTTTATTCTTTTATACGCCGATGCATATATAAGCCTAAGGCAAACTTACCGCACATGCGCACGCAACACTAGCTCTAAACCAAAACGTGTAACAAGGATGATAGTGTACTAGGTACGCGAAGGCATGAAATTATATTCAGATGGGTGCAATGACAAAGAAGTAAAGAAGAAGTAAGAAGGACAAATAAGTGCGTTTGCGCTGTAATTTTAGCCTCAGGTATATGCACCAACTAGATCCAAATGGAGTTTTATGTTAGTGACTAGAGTCGACGCCCGCAAGGACCCTAAGCCGTGGCTTCACGTGCCACTGCCAAGCGCCTTCTTTATTTTTTTCTCTTGAGGTCGCGCGCCCTGCGGTTTTATTTGCCGACCAAAGGAAGGCGCTGCAGGGCCTCGGGACAACGCGAGCCCAAGAGTCTGAGATTGCCTTGCGTTCTGCTCATGCCTCCTGGCGGCTCGCAAATTTCTTGGGTCCCCAATTCTAAAACTGTCTAGTGTTTTGCCGGAGATGGGATATGAGCCTTCGACTTGTATTTTGACATACAGGGCGTGATCGACCGTGCTCGCGTTATTTTCTCTTGAGGGGGAGTTTTGTACGTCTTGTGCTTTCACCGCAAAGTTCGCGTTGAAGCTATAACCACACGAAGGTAACTTTGCTCGCTGCAGCGGCCGCGTTTACGAAATGAGTGATTGGCTAGCTGGAAGAGCCAAAGTAGGGGTTAGTTGAAGTAACAGTTGTGACAGTTCGTGCTCGTCTTATGTATACCTGTGCGTTCTTTTCGTGCCTCCTTCTTTGTGTTTGAGCAGCGCGCTGCAAGTGTTGAGATTGTTAGTTCGCAATCGCCTTGTGTGCTTTCTTCTCGTGAGCCTGTTGTGCTTGAGCAGCGCGCAGTAAGTTTCTAGGTGCTTGCCGTTCTTCCTGTGGTATTCCAATTTCTTGCTATCGCATTCATTGCTTCTCCATTGAGGCGAAACTGTGACTCTTTTTATGTAAAGAAAGCTGTCTCATTCTGAGCTCGAGCGGTAACTACCAACTCGTCTCAACCGAGCACCGTGCTTGAATCAGGCTTACGACGGCGCTTTCGCGCACTTTGTTTATAGAGGGGTCACGAAGGCCTGCAGCAGTGTCACTGCGACTGGGAGATATATTGCACCGTTTTTACAGGCTAAAGCACTTTATGTGGAGGATTTCAGTCGGCTGCACAACAGCACCTTCTATCATCGTGTTATGTTTAGTGTCACTCGCAGTAATGCTAATACAGCCGTCAGTATCGAAACTAAGGTTGCGGTCAAGAGCAAACTTACACGTGTAGTGCGCGACAGCGGTTTGCGACAGCGTGTATTTCTGAGGGTATATACCTACTGAAAGCGACTCTTAGAAAGCCACGCGCGCCAAAGGGAACCGGCGCTGGTAGAGAGAGAGAGAGAGCAGGGCAGTAGCTAGAACTATACATAGTACAGTCGGTGTCTTCGCCATAGCGGTATTCACGTGATAACTTTCGTCTTTCCTTAAATCGCTGCTGTGGCGGCTGTCATCGACCACTGCAGCCGAGATCATTAATGTTTCCAGGCTAGTCGTAAGGATTGCATGGTAATGCGTCGCATGGTTAGCTCACAGAAAGGACTGTCAGTTGTCCTTCGATCAGCGAAGAGCGGGAAGCCCGAGAAAGTCACTGTCTGCACAGCCAGCATTAGAGCAAACTGAAAAAGGCTTGAATTGAAAAAAGGACGCAAAACGATATAAATCGTGTTAGATGAGATTATGTTGACTGGTTTCGAAATGAAAATCGCGCATGATTGCGCTCTGTAAAGGCCGCCTGTGATCCATGTGTTTTGAAGGAGGCAGCTTATGCCATTTGGTCGTTGTATATTACGAGACAGAATAAAGCAACCCTAAATTTCTGTTGTCGCATGTATGAGGAGTTCGCAAGTGGCGACAACGATGCTGTTTGCCTTCGCACGGACCTTCAATGCACGCTGTTCAAGATACTTCCCAGTTAAAGGGAAATTGCCAGCCACCCGCTTGTAGTACGAAGTCACAAGGAAATCTATACGGATTTCTCAGAAAGAACGCTTCTTAGTTGCTGAAAAATTCGTCCTGGTCCGAAGATCAAACCCGGGACCAACGCTTTTCAGGGGTGGTCGCTCTACGGACTGAGCTAACCACGAAGGTTGAAGCTGGTTAGCTCACTTGGTAGAGCGACCGCCCTCGGAAGGCGTCGGTCCCGGTTTCGATTCTCGGACCAGCACGAATTTTTCGGCAACTAAGAAGCTTTCTTTCTGAGAAATACGTATGGATTTTTTTGAGATTTCGTGCTACAAACGGGTGGCTACCAATTTTCTTCTTTTTTTTAACTCTTGCTCCCCCTTCCGGGATTCCGCAGAACCGATTTGCGTACTTTCCACTTCTTTAGAGTGACATGCCTGCCATCATCATGAGGTGGCATCGTTTTTTTTAGTTGACTAAGGTGCCTGCTTTGCCGGTCCACGGAACGACGCAGTTTCGCCCAACAAAGTTTTTCTTTTTCCATGCCGGATTAGTGACGCCTGGTTTGCACCAAAGCACAGCTTAAACGCGCTGCCTACGTGTTTATTTGCCACCTACTGTTTCGCTTGCAATGACGCCAAGTAACAATGTGTCTGCGTTAAGCGCCTTTGAAAGGCAGCGAATTCGACAGGCGAATGACGTGAAACAGACAGCGTTGTACATGGGATGGGCAGGCCAACAGGAGGCGCGACGCACTCTCCCGTACACCGGGAGCACGCTACAAACTGTGTCGCTAGAATTTGTGAAACTGAGGGCTTCGCAAGTAACCGGGCTGCCAAAGACACTTCCGAGTCGGACCGAAATGCCCGTCGTACAGCGCTCTCCTACAGGATGCCGTAAGGCGGCCACCGACTCGCAAAGGGCGTATATCTTTCGCAACAGCGCACTGCCAGCTCGCGAAGTAATTTACGGACGAGTTTACCAGATTTGCTAGAACAGCTTTCAAACGCCCGTGGTTGTGGTATTTACGATCCGCTGCGTGCACCTGTTGCGTCAATTACTTCAGCCACTGCAAGGAACTGTTGTACGTCCTCAACGTTGATCGTCGGGAAGGGGGAGATGGCACGATGCATCAACTTGACTGCATGCAGGTCAAATGCTGCCGTAATTCTATACCAACAGACACTGTGAAAAGTTATGCTCATGTATTTATAACGTTCAAGAAAGAGAGTGAGAGAGAGGTTTTTTTTTTGTGGCAGAAAAGCGTACAGGTTGTCCTGCATCAACGTGCCGACCTCTACTCAGCGTTGACAAGCTGCAACCGCATCTCTGAAGACACGTTTCACTTTCGTGTTGTCAGCGAATCCTACAAAAGAGAGAGATCAGCCATTTCTTCTTGAAAGCCAAGCTTCAATTTATTGTACCTGATATTCAAACCATAAGATGTTAATATGTTTTAACATTTTACGCGCATCTTATATTGTAATAAGTGTACCCAGGATTGCTTACAGTTGCAAGAGGCGAATACACTTGCAGATGCGATAACACCCATAGATGTCGACAGGAGTGGTGAAAGAACTGGGGTGGTATTTAGAAATCTTTTTCGTATGCGCTCTTTGCTAGCATCGCAAATGACACGTTCAACACCAGGATTGGCTGAAAGACTCCACTACGAACATTTTTAGCCTAAGATGTTTTCGTGAGTATGAACCCCCCCCCCCCCTCCCATTTTTTCCCCCCAGAAAACACACGCCGTGAAAGAAAGAGGAAAACAACCTTGAGGTTCTCCGCAACACCCTGTGGCACCAGGATACGGTAATCACGGCAGGTGAAACGCCTCCAGTGACCACTTACCGAAGCTGCGGCAATTACCGGCAGAACGAAACGTTATGCAAATGCCGTGCAGTAAAGCGCTGACTTCGCTGTATTGATCGGAGTCTTTGCAGACTCTGCGTGCGAAATGTAATAGAGCCGCAGTCTCGCGAGAACTAAGCTTAAAAGAGTAACAAGGAAAATTTGGGAAACGGTCGTCATCTAAGGTGTTAAAGTATATTTTAAAAAATGAACACATATACACATTTGCAAAGCGATCCAATCAGAGTCTTTCTGATAGTCCGGTGGAACGAAAGAAGCAAAGTAGCGTTTGCGCAGCCTTCTTCTGTGACGTTAAGTCCTGTTGATGACGCATGACTCGTTCTTCTGAAAGAGGTTGGTCGTCTAACTAATATAGAGCGCGTTGTAAGGCGACGCTCTCTCTCTCTTTCTGTCCTCTGTCCGATTCTTATTTTCTTATCCCTCTGCAGGGTAGCAAACCGATTACTAGTACCACGTTAACCTTCCTGTGCTGCCTTTCCAAGTTTCTCTCTAATATACAAAGCAAAAAACTACAAAATTCTTGAAAGAAACTGTGCAAGAGGAGATCAATATAAAAAAAAAACATTAATCTACTGCGTTTGCTACAGTCGACAGGTTCGTTACAATATATCGGTCGAGTATTGCTTCGTGCGCATTTGCCGAGGCAAAGGACAATCAGGAGCGTCAAGCGTCATTCTTTCTCTTCTCTCGCCCACGAGGAATGTTCGGTTTTATGCGGTGATTAGAAAACCAAAGAGCGAGGCCGTACGCGAATGGGTGCTCTGTAATTACGTGGCCCACAAAACGAAACTTTCGTCTGTCGCACAAGCGTCGCAGAGGAAGCTTAGGCTTCAGATCGCCGCAAATGAAAGAACTGGCATAGCAAGGGCGACTAATGTTTCCCGACTTTCCTATGCACTGTACCGTAGCAAGTTCATTAGAGGAACTCGCTTCTCGTCACAGTCAATTTAGTCGTCGATGAAGAAAAGAAAGTCGACCAGGTATCACCGTCGATAGGAAATAAAAATAAAAGTACGAACGGATGAATAAGTTACCACCCGCAGGTGTTCGCGCAGGGCGCGAAGTGCAGACGCTGCGTCGAGTTGCGGTGACACCGCAACAGTATATCTATGAAGTCACGGCGAATGGAGTTTGAACGACTGAGCGGTGAAACGGTGAGCCCATCTAGGCGGCGATTGTGTCCTGGACGACGCCAGTTAACTTTTGTGAAACTCCAATCAGCGTTAGACGGCCGCACGCTGTGGCCTACGAAGCTTTGTTGTCATCGCGCCGGTGGTGGCAAAGTTTTGCACTCGAGCGACGCGATTGTTTCGTTGTCGAGCACGCCACGCGATGGCCACGTGCGTCCGTTGATGCGCGAGTGTCCCACCTCCTCTCGCCGCTACTCGGGATTCAATCGCGTCGAAAACGGAATGGTTATAGCTTTTGTGTTCGCGCTCGGTGAGGAAGAGGCAAGCAAGCGTACGCGACTGCCGCGGTCCGGACTGTGTGTCGTGGCCACAAACACTCGGGACAACGAAATCAAAGAGAAAGCTCGAATGAGCAAACTTACGTGATGGGGGTAGCAGGGGGGTGCACGAGGCTTCGCGGGAATTGCGGCGGGAAGCCACGAAGCTCTGTGTTCCAGATCCAGCGCGACGACGCGAGTGCACGCGTTAACGGCGTGAGGTTTCTCGGGCAAATGGTCCGTGTAACGAAGCTGCCGCCGCCGCCCGAAAATGCACACCTCGCGCTTCGGAAATGGAGCCGAACGTCGCGAGCCTCCGAAGAGCACGCCTCGGCGATTTCGTCGAGAAATAAGCCCAGCGAAAAACTGCGGGCCTTTCCTTTGGGGTGGTTCGCGACGTTATAGATACCGGAGGGCTAGGGGCCAATGTAGGCAGGGATAACGCGCAGGTGCATTGCGGGGAAACTTTTGATCCCCTTGTATTACGTGCTTGACGGTGACTGCGACGGCGGTGTGAACATCGGCAAGTGTAATCATAGTGACACAACATTTGAAACTTTTTCGACAGCCTTGAAGCTTTTGCCGGTTTTTACGAAGATGGATGATGTGACGTTGAACTAGTACCTGCTGGGGGGTATTTGACACTTGGTTGACGAAGTGGCTTTGCAGGCCTCGGGAGTTGTAGGCTCGACGTGAAAGACACTGGCTCCTCGCCTGCGGATTCAAAGTACGAAGCACATGTTTCAGTGAGTTATTATGGCATACTGTAGATGTGCTTATAAGCTTTAGATGGCTTTTGGAAGGACGAAAACCAAAGACATGCGGCAGTAAGGCGCATGGGAGTCAGCAAAATATTCATTTAGGAAATCTCCTTTCATTTGTACTCATTAGTACCACTGGGAAGAATAGATTAAGCAGCCCAACTGTAAAAAAAAAGACAGATAAAAAGATACTTTTATTTCGGCTTAATTATAAGCCACGAAATTAATAAGGATAGATTGAAGTATCAACTACAGGCAGCGTGTTCCACCGCTTTAGTCTGGAACACATATTCAGTTCGCCCCGACAATCGCATATTGTTAAATCAACAATTGATATTAAACAGAGATATAACAATACGAACTGTGGTTGACGTACGCGATAATGTAATGCTAGGAGATCGGTCAAAGGAGCTAACCGTGCACAAAGTCGCACGTCTTTTTTACACACATATGAATGCAGCACGCCGCAACCGAAACCATTTGAGCAACATCTAGTGCTGATATTTGCTCATATCAATAGTAACGTGCGCTTACTTGAGTGCCTTATCATATCCGCAGATTCAGTGTTTTAAAGATACCCATGTTCCTGACGGGAAACAAAAACAGAAAGTTGCGTAGTTGATTGCTTTGAATCATTTTTGGAGTGAACGAGCAACCAGCCTCGGTGAATGGCTATGTCACTCCCGCGTTCATTATGTGTGTGTGTGTGTGTGTGTGTGTGTGTGTGTGTGTGTGTGTGTGTGTGTGTGTGTGTGTGTGTGTGTGTGTGTGCGTGCGTGCGTGCGTGCGTGCGTGCTTTTTTTTTTACTTAGCTCTATTTCTTTCTCTCTCGTTCTGTTCTCTCTCATTTTTCTCTTTCCCCTTCTTGGTGCAGGGTAGAAAATTAAAAAGTTATGTTCAGGCCAACCTCCCCATCTTCTGCATATTAGCTCTCTCTTTTTCCCTCTCGTTCTCAGTCATGCACCATTTCATCTAGACGCACTAAAATCGTCATAACAGTTCACCTCATTACGTTGCGACTTAATGTGACGAACATACAATGCACTACTAGTAACACGAGAAGTTAACATTTTTCAGGCGCTCTGAGCAGAAGAGAACACTTCGATTGACACTTTTTTTCAAACAGTACTGTCGTCGCAAGCACGGGAAGAAAAAAAAAATGGGCGCAGAATGCGGTGAGAATAGACGACGCGTTCCTCACCCCTTTCATTGTGTGATAATGTTTCAAGAAACGGGTCTTAGCAGGCGTAAAACAGAAAGAAGTGATAGCACATTAAGATAAAAAGCAGGCTCTGAGCTAAGGGCACGTTAGTTTTATGCGCGTAGTCATCTGGGCACGTGGAAACGGGCTTCGTTTTTTATTTTATGCCCAACAAAAGAGGCGTTAAATTTAAGCTCTTAGAAAATTCGCTGTAGTTGTACTTCTGAAATGCCTGTCAGCGTTGCGGTCTTCCCCAACAACGGAGGGAACGGTCGTTTTCCTTAGGTAGGGAACGGTGGTGGAGCCTTCGCCATCGCACCTAATGCGTGCGTGTTCACGCAGTACCCGGCTTTGCGCAGAACGCGTTTACTACGCCAGCGTGCGGGATGCAAATACGTACGCTCAAGGGCTGAAACTTCGCGCATAACACGGCTGGAAACATGCGCTTTAATGGGCGTCGTAACGGACGTTGTCCAAATGCGCAATGAACAAATGTTTTTCGTTTTACGACCTGAAACGTACAATGTGTGTCCACCGGCTTTCGCAGCGTCGTGATGTTTGGAGCGTAGGCGGTGTATCGTGTCGCGTGTGGCGGTCCGAAGGACACCGCATCCGACACCGCTTCTTCCGATCCTTGGTGCTGTCGCAACTGCTACTGGGTTAAGGGCAGTGGGGATTTGCTCAAGCCAGGATTGAGCGTGGGATCTGGTGAAAAATACCGAAGGCACTTGCTTGTGAGATTGTTCGTACCGATGAATGTCGGGCAATCCGACATATTTAAACAGGGCTTCGCACACAAAGCAATAAAACCGCGAACAAAGAGCGTTATGCAAGATGCTTTCAACTGTCGCAGAAAAGAAGCAAGAAAAGCTGAATGATTAGAAATTGCGATACAGTGAACGAACAGGCGATAACCAGCAAACCTTACGAGATTGCCTTCCCCAGACAGAATAAACAACCTTATTGCTCCTGCATTTGGGAACAATCAATACCGGTTTCCGACTGCCTTTGATGCTGGTTTCTAAAGAAAGGCTGACTTGTTTTCGATGTTCTCTGTATACGCCGACAAATTTTATACTCAACTGAGCACCGTTGTGAATGTGTTAGTCGGACCTGTTAAACTAGCTGGTATATACAATGTGCCGCGTAAGAATTACTGACGCTGGGACTATCGTGAACGTCCAGCATGAATTAACGCCCAGCACTTTTACCAGATGTCAAATGGTTGTGCCAGAAAAAAAAAGATATGCACGTTAATGTGATAATGCAACATGCGAAGCGCTGAATGAACTGCAATGTATTGCACAGTTTTTTGCAGATAGGGACATCAGCTGCAGTGATGTGGCAAACTGATTGCAAAGACAACCGGCCGCCCAATAGGGTGCGCCCAAGTTGGATCGCGGCTTCTAACAATACTTGCTAACTCATTCGAATCCTAGTACGATGTTTACTATTACACTGTTCCGGTGTTGCCCATGGCTATATGTCGATGATAAAGTAAGCCTTCGAGTACCATTTTTCTTTCGTTTCAAATATTAAAAAATTTAAGAAGCAGGCTTCACCTCATATTGACCATATATGTAATGAAGCACGCTTTACAGTATTCTGGCGAGTACGTGAAATTTACTTTAATCCATGTGATGTTGATAGTTTCCTTGGTGGTTTAGTTAATGTACACTCGTTTACATATGACGTCATTTCAATATTATTCAGTTAGGTTATAAAAGGTAAATACTATCACAAGCAACCTTTCTTCCAGGTTTTTCTCTGGAGAGGAGGCCGACTTGTAGAGATGAAAAGAAAAGCTAGGAAACCGGCCTATGAAAATTTTAAGACGCTATTTAGCAGATTGGCAACAACTACTCGATCGCCGAGAAGAAGGGACAGTGCGTACACGGAGAAAATAATGCAACATCAAAAACAGTGGTTGCAGCTGTAGGAACAACGATAACAACGAGCAAAAAAGAATAAATACAAATAAAATGCCTAAAGAATGGTAAACAGGTCGACTACGGGCACTGGGTCCCAAGCTCCATTTCTCTGATTGGCGGGCCCTTCAAAACGAAAGTGACTTTTCGTGGGTGCCCGCTGGGAGCTCGGCCTTGTAGTAGCGAGAAGTGAAACGAGGGAGAGAAATAAAGAATGAAAAAGAAACAATAAAGCGAACACGGGGAGGGGGGGGGGAGAGAATTCGAAGGAGACGCCAGTGGCGGCACTCGAAGTATCGAACGGCCAAACAATGCTCTCGCGAACTCCCAGAGCAAAATCGAGGGCGAAGAAATACGAAATAGTGAGCACGTAGACCACGATATACGGGAGAAGCTACGGAAGAGATCAGCAACAGAAGATGGCGGAGATGGAGTGCATTGAGAGAAACAACCGAGACGCCGATAGGGCAGTGAGGAAGAAAGCGAGCTACTAAACGTGAGAAAAAAAAAAGGTGTATAGAGAGATGAGCTGGGTTATAAGAATAGAATAGGCGCGGAATCGAGAACCACCGGGTTCAATACGGTGGGGCGCGGTCCATCGTTTTTACTCGTCGCGACCGTCGGGACGCATCTTTAGTAGGGTGGTGGAGGCCGAAGGGTTGTCCACCTCGGGGGACGCGTTATTCACTATTTGCGATACCCGGGGGTTTCGCCGAGCAACGTTCTGTATGCGCCGCTGGCACACTATACTGGCCTGGAGGACGAAGAGGCGATGGCGTCCGCTGCAGATAACAGGGCCACAAAGTCCGGCGAACGCTGGCTGCGCAAGCGCTGCTCCGAAGTCTGTCTGGCCAGGTGCCGATAGAAAAGTCTTAACGTATGCGCACAAGGGAGCCATCGTTTCGAGACCGTTACGGTGTTTTTCTCCGAAATATATTTACGTTTAACCTTCGGAGTGTAAATATGTTACCATAACGAATGGCACCGTATATCGCGTAATCTCGCTAGTTTTTCCTTTGAAGGCATTCCTTTTTTCTTACAGTGCTATAAGATGCGTGAAAAGCTAGCCATTTGAACAGGGAGCACTATACAGCGCTGAACAAGAAGAATGCAGTACCAACTAGCCCCCATTGAATCCTTATTGAGCACTATACAGCACTATTTATATGCCCTTGGGTCTGGTCGAAATTGAATTTAAGAGTCAGAGGTTTCTCTGGTCCCGTTTTACTGCTGGTATTGAAGCCTGAACGAGTAGAGACAGCGACAACCGAAATGTTTTCACTTATAATCCTGTTTGTTCGAGTGCGCCACCCTGTAAGGCCCCAAGCCAACGAGAGATGTCGGTGCCGGGACGAGAGGGCACCACCTCCTCTCGTGGGGCAGCGGAACCGGACCGATTGTCACTCAATCTCGCATCAACAGTGACTGCGTGTGCGACGTAATGTATCCATTGCAGTCATTGCAATGAGGCCAGTCCGAAAGAGGCTTCTGCGTGCACATCGAGCAATCCTATCTTGTTCCCCTCCTCGCTGTATCGCCATCTAGGACCGAAAAGGAAATCGACCTTCTCCCGTTGCGTTTATTCTTTCACGCTCCCCGGTTTATGGTTTCGCACGTAGTACATTTCTCCTGACGGCAGTTGCGGTGGCGTCTAGGCCTGCCCGCCTACAATCACTCGGCTCCCAGAGTAGGTCACTTACGGAGATCCATCGGCGGACCGCACCCCGCTGTGCGCTCGGCATACACCGCTGGCTGGCCACCTGTTCCATTCTATTCTCGATCGTCGTCTCCTCTTTCACCTGCCCTCATCGGGAGGGCAGAAATTGATCGTTTTCCGCGATGTTCTTTACGGCTGCCGACGTCCACAGTTATTGGGGCCTCATTCGTGCTCACGAAAGAAAGCGCCGCCTAAGCAGAAACGTTGCTGCGCAAGCACAAGACGTAACAACTATTACTTGGCGAATGTCTACTCTCACGCAGACAAGAAATGAAAAAAAAAAGGGCCCAGAATTTCGCTGCCGTGACGTCATGCGAGTGGATAGGGCATGCGGTTAGAGAATCGTGAGCGTAGCAAGCTGGCACCACCTTTCCTGCGTCATGAAGGTACCCTTCATGTGTCGAGAAATTGCGGCATTATAAAATAAAAGATACTAATTCAGCATTTCATTCTATTTACATAGCCACGCGTTTTGCGAACGAACTGTGCAAGAAATATCGCAACGACAACCGGTAATACATAACACCTCCTGTATATTGCAACACAAATTTGCGTCTCTCATAATCATATCGTGGTTTTGGGACGTTAAACCCCAGATATTATTAATATTATGCAACACAAATTTTAGCAGTTGGAGCGATAGCTTTATTAAAGGGGACCGATATCTCGCGCATTTGAACAACGATGACGAGAAGCACGCCGTGGGCAGTGGACACGCTGTTCTAAGAAAAAAAAAAAAAAGATCGATCGTTATCTGGGAAGTTTTCAGGCTTAAGAGGTCGACGACCAAAGACAGAATATGCGCCGTCGCAAAATTTAGTTTCCGCGCTTACGACTTTGCTAGCTGAATATAACTTAACTGCTACAGCTTTCTAACTTGTCGTTTTGATAGTGTAATATATGGATTATTAATGCTTCATATGCATTGCGCAACTCGCAATAGCTACAGAAAAAAAAATGGAAGTGTCAAAGTAGAGAGAGAAAGAAAGAGAGCGAGAGAGAAAGATACAAGTGGGAAAGGCAGGGACGTTAAGCGGAATTATCATATCATATCATATTTATTTCAGACAACCAGTATACATAGTTGCCTAGGGGATCGGCGTAAAGGCAAAGAAAGTCTGACAAAGCGCCGATCACCAGCGTCTCTGGCTTCCTACCCAACCCTAAGGGGAAGGGGAAAGAAAGATGGAAGGAGGCGTCAAAGCTTAATTCTAGTGCCATTGCTCTTACAGCGAACGTTGATATGCTTATCCTATATTACTATTTTTCGTCCTACGTTGCAAGAACTGTTGCATTGTAACTTGTTCAAGTCATCCGTTTTGCTCCGCACATATGTGTATTGCATCGACGTCGTGCTTATAGAAAAAATAGAATTTTAATTATTAAACAACATTTTTTTCACAGTAAACTGTTACAGGAGGTATTTTGTCTTTAAACAATGAACTTTTAAAAAAAGGTAACATGCTGGTGGGCTTAGCTATGTTATTCGCTTGTGAAATAAGATAAAAAGTTGTAAACTCAATACACTGGCTTCACGGTCGGGTTATGGTCGGTCCTTTAAAAAAATGAAGTCTAACTCGTTACAACGTGTTCTTGTTAAAAAAAATAAGGGCATCGTTTTAAAATAAGTTGGCAAATAGTGTGCAGTGGGTAACACGATATTACTTAGCAAAGAGAGAAGATGCCGTGCGAGCATACATCATATAAAAATTATTAAAAAAACAGCCTCTCTGCACTTGCGCTGTCAAGTACAGCTAGCACATGTGCCTCAGTGTCGGTTAGCCCCGGTCATGGGTTCTTAAATTAATGCTTTGAGAAAAGCGTGCTTATTAAAAAAAAACAAAAGAAAAGAGGACAAAAAAGCAGCAACCAAGCTGCTCTTTAAAAAAATTTAAAAAGCAGAAAGGAAGCCAAGCGAACCACCCTTTGGAAGTGACTCGCTCGAAATCATCTCGGTGTTTAGAACGTAATGTGTTTACACCGTAGCGTTGACCGGAAGATGTCTCGTTTGTCATTCGCGCCCGAGGAAGCACCTAGGCCGCATGCACGCGCGCGTGGCCCATCAGAGGAATCGCGCAAGTATAATGCGCGGGCACAGGTTGTGCAAAAGGGTGTCTCTCCCACCCAGTGATTCACTTCTCGTTGGCCCCCACTTTGAGAGCACGCAGGAGAAGAGTACACTGTGTGGTCACTCGGGTTTGCTCGCTCGAAGAAGAGGCGGTCGCCATTAGTTATGCCCTCGGTTCGGAGGAGCGCTTTCGCGTACTGGAGTGGACGCGTGTGCAATCCCGACATTCGTTGCAATGTAGACGAGAGCTGTGGTGTGGGTAAATGCGAGCATTCTAAGTGGCGTGAGGGTTTCCTTGCTTGAAACGGACACATAACAGGCAACAATTTGTATGAGAAAGACGCACAGATACGGCGCTGAACTGGATGGAGGAACTGGAACTGATCGTGGTAGCTGTGATGCGCTGTTCAATCTTTCTTAAGTACGAACTAACTCGCCCAAGCATCCGTTTTAACCATTTACATGTTATAGTGACGATGCACGCTCTTTTATGTGTTTCGGACAAAGAGTGTTTAAGAAAAATGAAAGCGTTGACTATTAGGTGCTGAGACAAGTCTCAATGGTTCTTAAATTTGAGATTTTGAGGGGCTTAAGACGACAGATCTTCTTTATTCTTTTATTGATACCTTTCAGCAAGAAAATGTACGCTGGACTCAAAAGGAAAGCGAAGTATTAGGTGAGCACAATGGAGAAGAGAATAAGAATAAAAGAAAGTCAGGGAGGTTAACCAGGGCTGAACCCGGTAAACTACCCTGCACATGGGACGGGAGAGGAGCAAGAGAAGTCACAGAGGAGGAATTACTGCCTCACGGTGTCGCTACCCTGACTAAATCATAGCTCTAGAATGATCGTGTTGAATCTGCGTGCGTTAAAATGGTTCAGGCAGCAGCAACCTATGTGGAAACAGCGATCTTCCGCTCTGTGCGGAGACAACTTCACCCTAACAGGGAGCGTCTCCCCCACAAGCCACCTTGTGTCGCAAAGGTGTTCGGTATTCCGGGACACACGCATACAGAGCCTCGCTCGTTGCGCGCTTGCAGCCGAGTGTTCATAAAATATATGGGCGCGGAGTTGCGAGAGCGCGCTGGCGTGCTTATGCTGGCGTGCGTTCGAAGCGTGTTCGACCGCCCGTGTACTGCATATACCGGCCAGTTTGTGCGAGTGCGTCGGTATACTCTTCAGGCATGCATCTAGAGTGCCCGCCATTCGACGAGCCCCAACGAGCGAGTGCATCAGCGCACGCATGTACAGACACGCGTGTGCGTGAACACGTACCGCTTACATATCGTAAGCACGCACAAATAAAATAGGTGTAGTACAACGGTTGTCAAGGGCTGTTCTTGGGTCCCCGCAGTTGGGCGCCCTTGGTTCGCGGCTGTGTCGCCAGCAAAGTGTAGCCCGAGTCGTGAGCGCGTTAAGCCGCCGTCTCCGGACGACCACGGCGTGTCTGCGAAGCGGGTCGTCATTAATTCGAGCGTCCAAGCTTCCTGGCGTGGACGCTGGCCGTGCGGCTATCGACTGCAGATCTCGAGCTCCGCGCGCACCCGCTAATGCAGCGAGAGGTATGCGCATATTTGCGTCGCTCGAGCACGAGTGGAAGGAAGAAACTTTTTTGGAGCCCAGCTACAGCATCGGCGATGGAAGCTGCGAAGAAAAATGCGCGATGACGCAAGTGTTTGCTCGCGGCTCGCTTTCCAGGTTTAAGCGCCTGAAGCGCGAAGTACACACGCTGGTCATCTCGCGAAGCCCCGGTGTTGCTAAATGTCTGCTACGTGACCCGGATGTTCCGCGGCGCGACGAGCGGGCTTGACAAATAAGCTGACCTTCTTCTTTAGCCGGGGCGTGCTTGAACAGACATGTCACGTTTCTCAATTGCGTTTGTAATGCGCTGACCAAGACAAAGATGCGCACTCGCCGCGGTGGCTCAGTTGAGTTGAGACCGAGGCCGCGGCTTCAAGACCTCATTGCGGCGGCGCTTGCGTTCTGACGCGGCGAAATACAATTATGCCCTGGTAATGTGATTATCGCGGAAAATAAGGATCGTACGGGATAACCATAAATTCGGGGCATCTGCACAGCCGAGATACCTTACGAAAAAACCGAAAGAAAGACTGCACCTGCCCATTTTTAGCCTGCTCTCTGTTCTCTTATATTTAGATTGCGGCGGTGAGATACGGCGGGTATAGAGTGATCCAACTGCTTATGTTTTATACTCAGAAATAACGTTAACCTTCACTTCTCATCAAATAAGCGTTTATCTTGTTATAGCGACTCATTATGTTTCAGTCTTTTCTGATCATGTTGATAACTCTGGCGGTAAGATCGCCATTTTCAGCACTTGTATAAAAAAGCATTTGTTAATCTGATTAGCTCACAACCCCGTGCTGAAAATAGCACGGAAATCTTTCGCCAATCCTGACGCTGGATTCGTTATTACCGACGGCAATAAGCCAATGGCGAAGAACCCTCACGAATACAAAAATAGGTATGTTACGCCTTGCCTTAGAGTAGTAAGAGGTAACTTGAAACATAAGGCCTTATATCGTACAACGAGGGTTCTGACGAACTCATTAAAAAAGAACATGATACAATTGCGGGTATTTAATGCAACGCTCTGGCCATGTTGCTTTTGAATACGCTTGGTGCTCCGCAAGAAAACACATACCAAATTTCATGGAATGCAGAATAACACGAGTGAACAGCGGCTGAAAAATTGAAAGTTCTATGGAACTTTCGGTTTCTTGCAAGGTTAGAGAAAACATTTCTGTCTTGCATTTTCTGAATTCGGTGGTGCGAAAAGAGAACTGTGTATTGCTTGGAAGATGTGCTCGGTTAACAGTCTGAGCGCTCGAAAGTCTGAGAGACGCGCCAAGCAAAGAAAAGGCGAAATAAGTTCTCCCTGACGTGGCCTCGATCACTCAAGGCGCCCTTTGAAGTAAAGCGTTCTTCGCCATTAGCGACATTCGCTTCAACCCCTCGCGCGTGCTCCACTCGGAGTGAGTGAAGTGCTCCCAGCCAGCGCCGCGTCCTTGTTTTCGCCGAATCATGTGCTTTACACAAGGGGACGAACAAAAGAAAACACAGCCAAGAGCAAGCTAGGCGCCGAGCTCAACAGAAGAGCATCGCTTCCACGCATACGTAATGACTCTAACCCACGACCCTGGCACACCGCACTCGGTAGGCGCGTCCGGCAGCCGACACGCTTTTATCAGCCGGCGCTGACCGACTCGCTGCGCGAGCAGGCACAGCTCGAGGGGGCTCCTGCTAACGCAAACACGAGTCACGCTTTTCAAAGGCACCCTATGCAAAAAGGGAAGCCGGGAGACTGCATTGTAGGTAGCGCAATTGCCTAGGCCTTGGCAGTTTGTGCGAGCTGGTTGTTTGTGCGTGCATGCGTGTGCGTGTAGACGCGTATGCGGACTATAATGGTGTGCGTTTCTGTACATCTTCGTTAGTTGTGAAATGTGCACGGGCGCGTTTGCACTTACGCGCGGTCCTCGCAAGATGAACTTTCATTCAGCCGTAGCACCCCTTCACCGTCCACCGCGCCTGTTGGTTTGGCGCTGTTGAAAAGAGATACGCTACATTTGCGGTGCCTCGTCATCCGAGAATAGCTTTTTGCATTCATTCGCCTATTTTTTTCCTTCTATGTTCATCCTTTAGGTCAGTTGTATTTATTTATTTATTTATTTATTTATTTATTTATTTATTTATTTATTTATTTATTTATTTATTTATTTATTTATTTTGCCTTAGGCGCGAAGGAGCGCGGTTAAGAAAGGGGCCCCGTCGCCAATTCCCCGTGGCGTGGCCGAAGCTCTTCTTTGCATTATCGATTAATTTCGTCGTAGCCGCGGTGGCCCCACGTTCGCACATTATCCCGAGAAAGCCCTTCTTCTTACTCTTCTTAAATAACGAAAAAAAAGAGAGAAAAGAACTGAAAGGAAATCATCCGCTGAACTTCTTTCCGCCGCTTTCTCTCGAAGCATACCTTCTTTCTTCCTCGCCTCTTCTTGTCGTGTTACTCTTGGCCCGTTTCCTCAAGCTCGCTTCTTCGCTACGGAGACCGCAGAAGCAAAAGAAAAAGAAAAAGCAACGTGGCGAAGAAATTCAGCGTCGTTTAAAGACTGCATTTCTGTTCTCGCTCGTGCGTACGTTTACCGCTCTTCATTCTTTTTTTCAACGTTGTTCTCTTCTCTTTTCCACCTCATACCTGAGCTCGGGGTCGTCGGTAGGAATCAAGCCTGCAGCCGCCGAGACGACGGGCAGGAACGCAGCTCAAAACCCGGTCTCCTCGGCCGTGCCACCCGTTCGCACGAATGAGCCCCTTCGTGTACCGGTGTGCCCGTTGCAACCTCGCGGAGGAAAATGCCCGCTCGCTGCGGTTTTCTTTGCCTCTTTCGTTGTTTTTCGTGCTGGGCTTCTGTGGCATAGAGTGCGGTGGTTCACTTGCAAGGCGCCGAGACTATGGGTATTAATAATGGACGGGTCGATTACATGCCTGTTCTGTTCTTGTTCCTCGCGTCTCGTGTTCTTATGTATGTCATTATTTTATCTTTTCGCGCTTGGCGCTGCTCCATCACTCGGTCTCCCTAAAACAGTGCAGCGCAGCTGGTGAGGAAGATTACGCCAGCTGTGTAAAGGACGCACATTAGTGCGCGCATTCTCTTGTACACACGTAGGGGTACACTCTTGTCATAAAAGGGCTGTTGAAGAGGGCAGAAACCGTTACCTTTACTATACGTACGTCGTGTGCGTGTGTGTGCGTGTGTGGGCGTGCGTTTGTGTTTGCGTGTGGGGGGCTGGCTGGCTAGCTGGGCGACTGAACATAATGACAAGCGAAACAGTGCGATGACGAGCAGTCCGAATATCGCTATTGCGTTCAAGTCTTACTACTGGCTAGTCAATAGCTTTGTCTGAAGCCTGTTGTGTCCCACACGCGGCTCAGAGTTGTGTAATCACGCAAAATTTTGCATGCGGCAGAAAATTACATCCATCGTTCACAGTGTTTCGTATTGTGTTGCCTGAAAAGTCTTGGGCACACATGCTCAATCACTAAAAGAAGAAGAGCCAACGCAATAGCAACAAAACGTGGTAAAGACATCAGCTAACACAAGAGATAGCACACCGATATCTAACAGGTCATGGTTTTCATTTCTCATGTGCAAGCTAGATGCCACAGTTTCCCGCCGCAGGAAGCTCAGTGTCTTCGCGAATATCCATGGTATCTGGGCTTTGCATTGCTGTCACAGGTTGGTAGTGTCTGTGAGCAGCATCAGCTGCCCTTATTTTTTTTTTTTAATTTCTGAAGATGCACAAGAAAACTGCGCATGTTACGATAAAAAATATAGCGATATAATATATAACCTCCCTGCCTTTCTTTTACGCCTCTTTCTCAGCTTAAGGATATGCGAATTTTTACACTTTTTAATTCAAGCAATACAAATCTCGACGTCAACTTACAGAAATAGCACTGATAGAGAAACGTGGCATGTGCGATCACTAAACGAGTACGTAACGCATTCGTGATTAACTAAAGCCTACCGAGGCCAACCAAAACAACTGCTTAACCAAAGGCTTCCCACTGAAAACGTCCATAAAATACCGGCTAAATAACAGAGGTCACGTTAATAGCCAATTATTCTGTCTATCGTTAGCTGAAAAGCAAGTAACTGAACACTGACTCAAATACCACATGACGCTTCGGAGCGCGCATGGGTTAGCCAAAGATACGAGTATATTTATAAATAGTGTCTTGAGTTATCTTCGGTGCTAGAAACGTTATACAAAAACATTCCTGCCATGCCTTCCTTTGGCATGCAAATATCGATTTCAGCAATTAAAAGTGTTAAAAGGATCATAAATTATGCTTGGGTCACAAGATAAACCAAATCTACTAAAAGCCTAAGCGCAAAGCTTTGGCTGAGAGTTTAATTAATAAAGCTACAATGAACGCCTTGAAAAATATCGCGGTGAAGATGTGCAGTACCTTGCATGCTTGTAAACAAGGCGTTCCGTGATGGAATTTACCTTGTAATTTCCTTAAAAGAAATGATAATAATAATTGTAGGGGTTTTACGCCCCAAAACCACGATATTATTATGAGGTAAGCCGTAGTGGAGGGCACCGGATATTTTGACCATCTGGTGTTATTTAACGTGCACCTAAATCTATGTACACGGGCCTCTATAGCATTGCTCCTCCATCAAAATGCGACCGCTGAGGCCAGGATTCGATCCCGCGACCTTCGGGATAGCGGTCGAGGACGATATCCACTAGACTACCGTGGCGGGTAAAAGAAAGAAATGAGCACATATACTGCTATTACTTTGAGAATTACTAGTGACTGGTTTCTTTGTGAACCATGTTCTTGCTTGCACATGGGGCGTTCCGATGCCTGCAAGGAAAAAACAGTTATCTCAATTCGACGTCTTGCCTATGTAGCCAAAGCGATACTGCACGCAAATAAAGAGGACAGTTCGCATACGTCGACTCGGCACGCAGCATTCCGCCGCGGCACGCCGTTCTTTCTTTTCAATAGCCTGGTCGTTAACGTTCCGTGTCGTGATGTTCGCTCATGCACGCTTTCTCTTCTCCGTTTTTGCCACTCTAGAAGACGGCACAGAAAAAAAGAAAAGCTTCAATGCGCGTTATGAATCAAAAGTGCGGGGCTCTATCACTTTTCATTTAAAAAACCGCGAAGTTCTCGAGAGAAATGAGACGTGCGCTTGCCTCTTTTGCTTGCAGCATGTATGTTCTACCCGCGCGCCACCATCTTTGGGTTCGATGGTGGCGTAGCCGTGGGGTTTCGATAAGCAGTCTTTGAGAATGGAGACGCTCGTCTTTGGTGCAGAGTTAACGAGCACCGGCAACGACAGGGGCTCGTGCTTTTTTCCTCCACGTTGTTCATTTATTTTTTTTCCTGTAACTTACATACCTGTCGCATGCTAGCGTGTAGCTTTATGCTAAACGATTGACATAGTCAAGATTACAGAGCCCGCTGCTCAGACGAAGACACTTCCTTTCCCGTGAAGCTATCGGAAGAGCGCAGCGACTTTAATCAAATTTTGACGCTCTTGAGAAGCCACTGGTGGTTACATGCGGGCAATGTAGTCTATTTTGTAACTAGCCTCGTAGCCATTTTTAATCTTATTTTCAGCAAAGGGCTCGATTTTAAACGTACGAAGCACCGCATGATATCTTTTTTAACCATGCAAAGCGCAGCTTATCATTCTTGTTATGTGCCGACTGTAATACCTCAGAATTTTGAATAATGCGAACGCAACGCACAGTTCATGAAACATTACAGACACGCTCGTATGAGCTTTCCGTGTTTCATGCTTCAGGCAACTCATAAATAATTTATTATTTACTATGCTGAACTGGATTTTGTAGCGATAAGACTTTAGTGTTTTAACACGAAAGTGTTTTATGCCGGGGTCCACCTAGAACATCCGTCACGGATATGACGTTGATAAAATAGACGCCAACGGGTGAGAAAGACAATAACCAAGAAAAAAGATACCCCGCTGGGAATCGAACCCACGACGTTGCTCTACCGACAAAGCTAACTCGGGAGATGCTAGACACGGCGCGAACGCGCCTTATATCTTTCACACATTCTCTTTCGCGGCGGGCGGAGCGGGGCGGAGCGGGGCGGTGCCGCCCTCTGTGAGATGTGAAAAGAAGTAATGCTTCACGATCGACACTTACTAGCGCTTACTCCGAGATTGCACGCGATATCGGAGGTCATGGTTAAAGCGTCTCGATACCGAGAGGTAGAGTGGCCGCGCTGGCGTCACCGAGGCACCCTTGACGCAGTTACGTTCTTTGCCTTTGGCTTCGTGTTAGCGTGCGTCGGCTCATCGGAGTAGTGCAGCTTCCACGTGCACCAACGGGATTTCTCCGCCGCCGACTGCTTCAATGGCGCGAGCACCGACTAACAAAACTGCTGCAATATGCGTTGCAGAAAGGACGCTATTTCGACGGGTGAATGTCGTGCCTTGGTGGAGCGAGAGCAGCGCCTGAGAGATAGAGGCCAGCGGGACGCACGCGTTTGCGGCTCAGGCTACGAACCTCTACCTCCCGTGTTGCCGAAGCGCAGTGTGTGTTATGTATGCATGAGCACAGGCGTCGGCTACCCATTACTAGAAAGCGCACACCATGCCGTTTCTCTCCTTAATTGACGACGCTTTGAAGAAGTGCATACCGGGTACCAGTGTTGATTATGAGCTTGTTGATATCATCCTTATGCGGGATTCACGATTCGCTGTGTCTAAATATCTGTTCACAACGTCAGCTACCACAACGGTTTAATCATGATCATGGGCGTTAGTCGTCGCGATAGAGACATGCTGTCACCATGGGTGCATCTACGTCAAACGGTGCTATAGCTGCCAAACACGAATAGGCATTGTACAGGCTCTCATATATCACTACACAATAAGCACTACTTCTGTGAAGACACGCTTCACTTTCGTGTTATACCGATTCTTATGACGGAGGGATCAGCCATGTCTTTTTGTATCGGTGTGCTCACAGAGGCAAGAAATAAAGGTTAACACGCTTGAGTTCTCTTTCGCGAGTACTCGGATTTGGGTTTCGCGGTAATAAGCTAAATATGCATAGAAGAAACGTTTGTTCAGTTGGAGTAATGGCGGCTGCTTTCTTTTTAATGCGTAAGCGTGGCAGGAGAGCAATAGTATAAGGAGAATGAAACGTAACAAGTTGCGTATGCAGCATGAATGAAGGAAAGAAAAAAATGGTCAAGTGCCCATTGTTCTTCTGGCAAGGAACATGGAAGCGGGAGTTGAGTAAAGTGTCTGAAAAGAATTGTTCCACAGTAGTAGTGAGCGCCATGCGCGGCGAATGTGCACCGCGTTATTAAGTATTTCATAACGCGAAGTCCCAGCTATTTCGAGAGCTAGCAACGTGCGACAAATGTATTCTTTTCGAGGTGACGCGCTTCGTACGCCTCTCTCTGGAAATCTCGCTCCTTTTTTTTTCTCAACAAACTTGCGCTTCTGAAAAAGAGGGAAAAAAGTCCGCTTTTCAAGTTCAGTAGCCTCGGGGTATACCTTTCTTTCGTCACTACTGTTGCTACTAATATATATTTTTTGTTCTCGGGTGATTCATCACTCTTGTGCAAGCCGCTTTATGAAACGTTCCAATCCTTCGGAGCTTGGAGACATAAATGACAGCATGCGCGCGACACCTGTCACCCAGTTTTCGTCGCTTTCAAAGCCGTACTACGAGCACAAAAAAAGAGAGAGAAAAAAAGCAGTGCTTGTGTTCGCTGAGGCACAATCTATCACTGCTGAGTGACGCTATATCATTTACAGCATCGCCGTCTTTTGCTCGTACCTATTTTTTTGTCGTCTGTCGGCATTTTTATAACGATGGCGCGTTCTTACAGTATTGTTCAGGGCGGCCTGTCTTGGGGCTACCAGGTTTAAATTTCTGACAGTCACAATTGTTGCATGAGTCTGCGATTGATAAATGATTCATGCGTCTCGTATTAGTTGTCATGTTCACCCGCTTCCTCTCGAAACATGGGAATTTCGTCGACTAGATTTGAGAGCTAGCCATTTTGTGGATGATTGGAACTTAAGAATTTTCTATTTCAAACGGAGAAAAATTCTACGGGGTCTCATACGCCATCGTTAAGAAGCTTTGGAAGCGGACGCCACTAGGCTCGGTTCAGCGTCCTCCTCAGAGCTGTGCTTTCCATTATACCGACATCTCCATCTAATGACCGTGTGCATACGCGTAGCTTCTTCCTGTCGTCGTCGCGTGACTGATTTTGCCGTTTGCGTTGACGGCTTCAATTGACTGAGTGCTATTGTTAAAGCAGACTTTCTCAAAACTGTGCTTGTATTTGCGCAGGATGACGAAAAAATTGTTTTTTATTTACTTGTAGAAGCTAGCCACTTTACAAGTGTTTTATTTTTTGCGTCTTTTGTTTATTTAACCCCTTAAGCAGTTCATATTTTTCCTATGCTCTCTCTCTTCCTGGAATCTCGAATGTGTTCGTTGAGTTCAATATATGTCCCACAGGTGAATGTTTAGAGTCACTCCGACATATAAGTGAAAACATACAGTAACCATTGCTCAGAACATACGCGAACTTATGACTTCGGACACAATGCCGCATTTGCTAACAGTAAGAGACACTAAGTGGTAATTGGAGCCACAAATATTTCACTAGAACGATACCGATAGGCGACGTCTCAAGCATGTCGGACGAACACTTGTTTACAAAACGTACGCGACGGAAGTTTCTTCCATGAAGTTTTGTCCGAAGGAAAAGGAGGGTTGCATAAGCATGGCTTGCAAAGTTACCGCCTTATTCGTGTGTCCCCCACATAATTCCTAAAACAGCAGGGCCCGTTCTGACAAAAACATTTACGGAAGAATTGCATGATAAATTGTAGTTAGTGCTGATGACGGATATAATATTAGCGAAAGTTTCGGGCCAGTCGGAAGAAGCAGTTAGGAGTGATATGCTTTGCGGACGTGAATGACTCGGGAGGAAATAAGCCATCTCGTTAAAAAAAAAAAAGAAAAGGGTGCACGCATTTGTGCTTTTCCGTTGTCCGCCGTAACTTGCTCGTTTCTGAAAAAAAGGCCTGTCTTTAGAATGTATACGAAGGTGTGCTTATAATTACCCAAGCAGACTCGTATTGTGCAGAAAGTCCGACAGGGAGCGCTAGAAATGTTAATGAAGTCCATTGTTCTAGGTCGTGAAAGCGTCCTGGGCGAAGGCTGGTCGCGCGGAGGTGGCGAAGAAGGGCTCGATGAAGTCCGGGACAAAATCACAGCAAGTAGTGCGTAGAATTCACGTTTTCGATAGTATGTTATGATTGTACTGCTATTACAGAGCACAGTTACTTACCGGCAATACCCCCCCCCCCCCCCCACCACCACCACTCACCCTTGCACGCCTCTCGTCATATCAGGTAGACACCAGCAGTCGGCCAACGTAAAATCGAAGTGAACGCGGTAGGATTTATAGCGCTCACCGTTGACTACTTCGTCCTTCGCTACCATCCACTCCCTTGCTCTTTTCTGCACACCTCACGATGCATGTTTAGTAGGTGCGGCTTAACTAGAGGCAGAGTGCACAAAGAACATCGCACAGTGTACAAGTGCCCGAACGCTTTTGGTATGAACGCACGGACAGCTTGCAATGCGCACGAGACGTTATGGGGCCCGTTGTTTTCATATTTAATCATTCGGGTGAAACTAGAACGCGATAGAAGTGCGACACCATGCCGCGTTGCCAACCACATGTTTGAAGAATGGCGTTGCAACTCGCCGGTGGTATTTGTTGCACCAATGCAGCTGTAGCTATTTACGAAAGCGAGCCACCAGAGTAATAGAAAAACAGGTAGAGAAGGACCATCGCAGACTCATTAGGTCAAGTTCTCGCTGTCGGCCGTGCGGAAAGAAAAAAATTGCCCTCCGTGCTCTGCATACGTAACCGATGTTCGCTGTACCCGTAGATTACCGCGGTTGCTCTTACTGCCGAGGCAAGGGGGTGACGATCAGACACGCGCCAACCGTGCAGAGACACGGTCGAGTGCGCACAGACGCGTAACAATAGCAGAAAGCGAAAATGCCCGCGCAAGGGCACGCAACTTTATTCCCCCGCCCTTTCTTACGGCGGTTCTCTTTTTTCCTTTCTCGTATATACCTATACACCGACAGCAACGGGCCCGGGCTCGATCCTCAGGTGATGAAAAATCGATGCCTCGTCGCCGGGCTGTGCGCGTGCCAAGGAAGGGAGCAAGCAGGCCCACCGCACCGGCGTTATTCTTATCCCGAGACCGCCAACACCGCCGCCGCTGTCGATGCAGCCGGCGGCGCATTCCTTTGTGCCCCTCCTTTTCCCCCGCGAGATTCTCGTTCTCTCAGTCTGCTTCTTGCTGCAGGCGCGGTCGCAATTTGGCCGCGACGCGTATGTTTCCGGCAGCCCAAGATGAACGCCGCCTCTTTCCCGCCACGGAAGGGTGTTCTTCCCTACGCAAGGGCAAATCTGGCTCTTGCTTCCCCACGGCTCTGACACGCACGTTCTTTTCGAAGCTGTACGGGAGGGAGGTCGAGGAAGCTGGATCGACGACCATAGCGGTACACAGTGCATCGGAATTCTGGATAGCCATTTATTCCTCTTTTGTTTTCGGCCATTTTGTGGGATGATGCTCAGACTAATTATTTGATTGCTCTCATCGCTCAGCTGCGCGTAGCTAGTGAACGATGGTAATGCAATCGCAGATGGAACGTCAGTGATAGATTTCGTGCCGAAATGACTAACGTTTTGCTGGCCGTGAGATTCGAAAGCCTGCGACCTAAATATGTACGCTTTATTTCTAGGAAGAGAGAGAGAAGGAATACAGGAAAGGCAGCTAGGTTAACTAGACTACGTTCAGTTTTCTACCCTACACAAGGAGAGGGGGAATAAGAGGGTAAAAGAGAGCGGAAGTTAGTTGCGTCAAGGAGCTGGTGCCTCTACAGCAGACAGTTGAAACACAGCCGTTAGGAGCCATCAGATCAAAACAAGGCTTTCGATGTGGTGAAATGGTAGAGGCCCGTGTACTGTGCGATGTCAGTGCACGTTAAAGAACACCAGATGGTCGAAATTTCCAGAGTCCTCCACTACGGCGTCCCTCATAATAATACGTGGTTTTGGGGATGTAAAACCCCAACAATTATTATTCTGTGTATAACTTCCGGACGTCAATAATTATTCATAAACATCCCTTTCGCATCATCTAAACTAAGCAGCAGTTTACGTAAAGAAAGCACGCGGATAAACAAAAATGCTCTATTGAGGTATACATCAAAGCCACGCGATATAAACGTTAATCGCGAATGCAAGCGCTCGTTTGCGAACGGCAAACAGAGGTGGCCCGCACGTCGCCAACAGGAGTGCACAGATTCCCGAGCACAAATCACTCCACTGAGTTGCGCGCCGCGAAATGTATAAATTATATATGTAAATCAAGAAAGCAACTCCAACACTTGGACGCAGAGTGGGCTCAGTGGCTGACGTGACTAGCCATTGCAGGGGCCCAGTATGTAATGGGGAGATTAGTGGGCCTCGCCGCAGGCACTGTGAGCTTATCGGCGCGGAAAAACCCGGACCAAACAGAGAGCGCTAACGAAAACTCCTCTGGCGAGTGACCTATAGGAGAAAGATGTTGCTTGCGTGTGATTGCTGGCGAAAGCGGCGCATCAGCATTCTCGCGCGCGGTCCGGTCAACTCGCCTCGGGTTTCTTTTTGGACATAAGCCCGAGAAAGGCTCTGAGATCAGGTGACACACCGATGTTGCTTCTGCACCGTTAGCATTGCTCGGGCACACCTGCCACCGCAAGTTCCGTTTTTCCTTGTACAACGTTTTGCAGCCTTCTGTCCCTACCAGTGGCAAGCAGTCTTTTCGTCCACTTTAATTCTTTACATTTATATCATACTTGCCACACTACAGTTCAATACTACAAATAATGCCCCTATACTTTCATTACCTTCATTGTCTATTGGTTTTATTAGGTTCTACCAACAAAGAAAACGAGCCCTTGATCAATTCCCATTCCTTTGCGCAGTGTTTAGTGCTTTTTGTCCGCTTCACAACGTCTAGAGCGAGCTTCTCCTCCCAGCTGTACACTGACGAGAATCAACGCTGTTCTAAGAAGGGAACGCCTCTCTGCGATGGCGTTGTGCTTCGATGGTGCAGAAAGCGACGAGTGCATTACTGTTTTACCTCACGCCTACAAATCCTTGCGACCATTTACACATTTCTTCCGTATACATTTAACGTGTTCTGAGTTTTTCTCGATCTGTTCCCTCCTTTCGCTTCTCTGTTTCCTTGCACCATTGCCGGGTAACAAACCAAACGTGCGTCTGAAATAGATCCTTTATTCTTCTATTGCGTAAGATTAGCATCGTTGCGCCTATACCTGACCGAATCATTGGAATGGCGTTGAATACTTAATTATTGCTACGCGTGATACCTGGCATGGAAAGTGTTCTTGCAATGTGCTTAAACGCCAACAGTGCTCGTACGACTAATAAGGTTGCAACGGGGGCTAGTTGGCACGGCTTCATCGTGTAATGCGCTGCCAGGAATGACAAGGACCGAAGAACACGAAAGACAACACAGGGTGCTGCGCATCACCCTGCGTTGTCTTTCATTTTCTTCGCATTCTTGGCAGCGCATTACAAGATGAAGCTTGTACGGCATTGCCAAAGATGCGCATGTACACAGAAAGAAACATTCCGTAACGTTATCTTCTACCTCTGCCATGATTAAGGAGTGGTATTCTGACAGAGTCCACCATGTGGACTGCCCATCGCATCATGTCAAGATTCGCTGGACTTCGAGATCCTCTGGAAGGGCACCAGTCGAGGCCGCCGGCTCCGTCTCCTATCTGATCAACGCACGCTCAAACAGACAGTCGACGAATGAATAAAATTAAATGTAGAGGTTCCGTCACAATATAAAAAAAAAGTTCAAGGACGCTTTGTTTTTCCGCTTGAAAAGTTCTCAAACTTGAAAGCACCAAGAGCGGAATAGCGTATAACACGAGTAGAAAGAACGGCGTTGATGCTGCGAGCCGGCTCGTTCACGCGACCACCACCTGCGAATTCCGAAATCCACGCCTGCGTCTCATGCTGCAGAGATCACGCGATACATCGCTTTCAAAACATTCATAGTTGCTATTTCAGTACTGTTTCGCCGAGAAGAGAAACAGAAAAAAAAGATGCAAGTAAACGTATACGTCATTTCTGACTGATGAAAGTGCCAGACACTGCCACGTGGTCGTGATGTCGACGAAGACAGCAGTCGGCGTTTGCAGGATGAAACTGTTTATTTTGGCCAAACTTGTGGCCGGAAAATGAGAACTAGAACTACAGCAATACACGCTGTACAAAGATAGCGGCGAACAGGGCGTCGTCCGTCGATCAACTGACAAGCGGTCAAGCGCGTCGGCTTTTATACAGGCGCTATCGAACTTTCCAGCAATATCGCTGGTGGCGGCGTTATCTGTAGACAAAGCTGGAACATTCGCGTGCGGGGCGCAATCTTAACAGAACGATCTACTACAGACGCGAAGCTCCTCGAACACTGCTTCGCGGACAGCGTCGAGCGTTGATAACCGCCCCTGCCGGTCAAACCGAATACATCAAAACAAGACAAGAAGTGGCGTGGTATTGCCCCCCTCTGAAAAGCATCGTCCCGATGCTTGTGAAAGAACATAGAAGAGAGAAAAAAAAACAAGTGCATACAGAAATAAATTACAATAACAAAGGAAAAGAAATTCAGTCCTCAGGTTCGCTAACGCGCAAAAAACGGCTTAAGGCGCACGACATGGACGACTTCAGGTCGTGCGCGGCGTCGCTGGGAGTTCGTAATGCCGTCCGGGATCACCTCGTAGTCAAGAGCGCCGAGGCGTCGAAGAACCTTGTATGGCCCGAAGTATCGCCGAAGGAGTTTTTCGCTAAGCCCACGTCGGCGTATCGGCGTCCAGACCCAAACACGGTCGTCGGGCTGGTATTCCGCGAAGCGTCGTCGAAGATTGTAGCGACGGCTGTCGGTGTGCTGCTGGGTCTTGATGCGCAGGCGGGCGAGCTGTCGAGCTTCTTCGGCACGTTGTAAGTAAGCGGCGGCATCGAGGTTTTCTTCGTCGGTGACGTTGGGTAGCATGGCGTCGAGCGTCGTCGCCGGGCTCCTTCCGTAGACCAACTTGTACGGCGTCATCTGCGTCGTTTCTTGGACGGCCGTGTTGTATGCAAAGGTCACATACGGAAGGATGGCATCCCACGTCTTGTGTTCGACGTCGACATACATGGCCAACATGTCGGCGATGGTCTTGTTTAGCCGCTCGGTGAGGCCATTTGTCTGTGGGTGGTACGCTGTGGTCCGGCGGTGGCTTGTTTGGCTGTATCTCAGTATTGCCTGAGTTAGGTCAGCAGTAAACGCCGTACCTCTGTCGGTGATGAGGACTTCTGGGGCGCCATGACACAGGACGATGTTCTCAACGAAGAACTTCGCTACCTCGGCGGCACTGCCTCTGGGCAGGGCCTTGTCTCGGCGTAGCGGTGAGGTAGTCGGTAGCTACGACGATCCATTTGTTTCCGGTATTGGACGTCGGGAACGACCCCAGTAATTCCTTCCCGATTTGCTGGAACGGCCGTCGAGGTGACTAGATAGGCTGCAGAAGTCCGGCTGGCCTAGTGGGCGGTGTCTTGCGTCGCTGACAGTCCCAGCAGGTCTTTACGTAATGAGTGACGTCGGCGGAAAGGCGCGGCCAGTAGTACTTCTCCTGTATTCTTGCTAGCGTGCGAGAAACACCCAGGTGTCCAGCCATCGGGTCGTCGTGCAGAGCCTGGAGGACCTCTGGCCGCAATGTCGAGGGTACCACGAGAAGGCAATCGGCTCGAAGTGGTGAGTTCTTTAGGAGAACACCGTTGCGCAAGAAAAACGACGTCAGTCCCCGCGTGAATACCTTCGGAACAACGGGTGGTCCTGCCCTCGAGGTTGTAGCGAGAGGGAGACGTGAAGGCGGCCGAAGTGACCGTGCCGAAATCTCGCCACTTTTATTCGAAGGCCCTGGTACAAGTAGAGCGGCAGCGGCTGCCGGTGTCCAGCTTCCAGGAGCGTGAGCTCGTTCTAAACTGCTCGCGCCTCGAGCGCTAGGCATGAGCTGCGCGAGATACGCGACGCGGTGGTTGGAAAATGACGATGATGATGAATGGCGATGATGATGACGCTACAGATTACTCCCTCCCGCAGAAATGAAGCCGAAATGAATAAAAAACGATGGGAGCGTATATACAATAATGTTCATGGCGCGAAACGATAGGGTCCGTGGGCAGTCCAGGTCATTAACGTGAAAGTAGCCATCGGAAATCACGAGGTCTCTGGCGGGCGACTCTGCGAGCAGCGCAGCGGACGAGGTTCGCGACGAAGGGACGCTGTTGGAAGGAGCGAGCGACACCGATAACGTGGAAAGCGGTAGTGGGCCGAGAAATTCCGCTGTGCAGGCCCAATGAAATTGGAACACACGCAAGCTCTTGTGATGCTGGCGGTTCGTGCGCACGCTAGGGTAAAGGTGACTTAAAGACAGAGTGGAGCGTAGGCGTGGTACATCTTGGCCAGCTGATTTAGACGTTCGTCGGTGCGAACTTCGCCTGGGTGGCGGGCGACGCAGTTGGCGTGGCGACGGTAGCACATTATTGGCGGCGGCTGCTCCATAGTCTGCCGTGTAGATTGCAGATGAGCCGCGAGTCGTGCGCTGCAGATCGACGTGGCGGGACTAATCTCGGTGTGAGGAGCCGTGTTGGAGAGACTGGACGACGGTGCAGCTGTAGTCGCAGAATGAAGTTGTTTAGTAGGTGCAGGAGAGCGCGTGTGCGGGGCGGCAGGCGGGGTTGTCTGCCTGCGTGGCCGGTAGGGCATATGCGGTCTGGTCTACCTGTGGCGAGCCAGGTGGGTGGTCCTCGGGATTTCTGTCATCGTCGCAGCGTCACGCACGTTCGGCCGCAGCTGGTTAGGGGCCTGAACTTCTGCTGCGGGAGACGTCGAGGACGATGGTAGCTCCTGCTGGCAAGATGCGCACAGTGTCGAGGTCGAAAAGGGCGGGTTCGTTGGACATCGCTGACGATGCCTCCGCAATGGGGGGTCGTACAGCGGGATTCATGATGTCCGTGTCTATGGCAGGCTCCAGGGCGTGCGGCGAGGTAGCCGTCGTGGAGCCTGACGTGTCAGAAGTGTCGTGGGCCGTGGAGGTCGGGGAAGACGTGCAGATGGCCGGCAAGTCTGAAGGACCGTGGGCCGAGGCTGTCGAAAGACAGAGCTCTCAGTGGAGTGGTCGATGGCAGCAGGCACTTCCTGTACCTCGTCGGGCGGGTGGTCGGGCGCAGGAATCGATGCGCTGGTGGCCTGACGTGAGGTCGGAGAAGTCGTAGCCGGGGAAGGTAGGTCGTGGTCATGGGAGGGCTGCGGGCCGGGTGGTACCGCTCGCGTTGACGGAGGGGAAACCTGAAACTCACGGGTCCCCGGTAGCGGGCGGTACGTCTCGCCGTAGCGGGCCAGCACCGCAGCGCAGAGGTCGTCGTAGGGCTGCGGGCTGGATGTCGTTGCGGCAGCAAGATGGTGTAGCTCAACCGGCAGCGCTTGCAGCAGTACGGCGTGCATCATCGGCTGTGCCGTGATGCCATTCAGTGCGAGAATGGCATCGAGCTGCATAAACCACGCTCGGGGGTAGGCCGGGTGGAACGGCTTCACAGGCGGGCAGAGTGATGGCAACATGGCAGCGCCGCTCGTCGAAGGGCGTGGTTGTCCGGGTCACCAATTGTAGCGAGAGGGAGACGTGAAGGCGGCCGAAGTGACCGTGCCGAAATCTCGCCCACTTTTATTCGAAGGCCCTGGTACAAGTAGAGCGGCAGCGACTGCCGGCGTCAGCTTCCAGGAGCGTGAGCTCGTTCTAAACTGCTCGCGCCTCGAGCGCTAGGCATGAGCTGCGCGAGATACGCGACGCGGTGGTTGGAAAATGCGATGATGATGAATGGCGATGATGATGACGCTACAAGGTATTCCACAAGGCCCCTGATATCTGGATCCGTTCGCTGTCGTTCGGCGAAGTCGTCGGCACTTATGATTCCCAAGAAGGAGTCGTCCTCCCTGTCGTCCTGCGGCGGTGGGTCGACGGGGGCGCGAGACAGGCAGTCAGCGTCGGAGTGTTTTCTTCCGGACTTGTAAACGACGGTAATTTCGAATTCTTGAAGTCGTAGGCTCCACCGTGCGAGGCGACCTGAAGGGTCCTTCAAGTTAGCTAGCCAACCACAATGCGTGGTGGTCGCTCACAACTTTGAAGGGCCTGCCGTAGAGGTAGGGCGAAACTTGGATGCAGCCCAGATGATCGCTAGGCACTCCTTTTCTGTTGTGGAATAGTTCGTTTCTTCTGCCTTTGATAGCGACCGGCTAACATAACTGATGACCCTTTCCTGCCCGTCAGTCTTCTGCACAAGGACGGCGCCGAGTCCTACGCTGCTTGCGTCGGTGTGAATTTCAGTATCGGCGTATTCGTCGAAATAGGCTAGTATCGGAGGCATTTGAAGGCGTCGTTTAAGTTCTTGAAATGCTTCGATTTGCGCCTTTTCCACTTGAATGGCACGTCGGTCTTCGTGAGGTGAGTTAGCGGTTCGGCGATTCGTGAAAAGTCCTTGACGAAGCGCCTGTAGTAGGCACACAAGCCGAGAAAGCGGCGCCCGGCTTTCGTGTCGGTGGGGGGCGGGAAGGCAGCGATGGCAGCTGTTTTCCGCGGGTCTGGGCGAACACCACCCTTGCTGATCACGTGACCCAAAAACAGTAGCTCCTCGTATGCAAAGCGGTACTTTTCAGGCTTCAAGGTGAGGCCAGAGGTCTTGATTGCTTGTAGTACAGCGTCAAGGCGCCGGAGGTGTTCGTCGAAGCTTGAGGCAAACACAATGACGTCGTCCAAGTACACAAGGCAAGTCTGCCACTTCAATCCAGCCAGCACGGTGTCCATAACGCGCTGGAAACGTCGCAGGTGCCGAGCAAAGACCAAAGGGCATAACCTTGAACTCGAAGAGGCCGTCTGGTGTTATCAAAGCAGTCTTCTCTCGGTCTCTCTCGTCGACTTCGATTGCCAATAGCCGGTCTTGAGGTCCATCGACGAAAAGTACCTGGCGTTGTAGAGTCGATCCAGGGTGTTGTCTATCGGTGGGAGAGGGTAGACGTCCTTCTTCGTGATTTGGTTCAGGCGGCGATAATCGACGCAGAAGCGTAGGGTTCCGTCTTTCTTCTTAACTAACACCACGGGTGACGCCATGGACTCTTCGACGGCTGGATGATGTCGCGTAGCATTTCGTCGACTTGTTTCTTTATGGATTCGCGTTCTCGCGTCGAAACTCTGTACGGGCTCTGCCGGAGTGGCCTGACATTTTCCTCTGTTATGATGCGATGTTTTGCGACTGGGGTCTGGCGGATTCTTGACGATGACGAAAAGCAGTCCCTGCATTTCAAGAGCAGGGTTTTGAGCTGCTCTTGTTTATGCTTCGGAAGGCTAGAATTGACGTCGAAAGCTGGTTGAGGAGCTTGGTTCGTCGGTGTGGGCTCGAAAGAATCGGCGATGGCGAAAGCATTGGTGGCTGCCACAATTTCTTCGATGTAGGCGACTGTCGTGCCTTTGTTTACGTGCTTATACTCGCGGCTAAAATTTGTGAGCATCACTGTTGCTTTGCCTCCCCGCAACTCTGCTATTCCTCTTGCGACGCAAATCTCGCGGTTAATCAACTGGGTGCTGGTCGCCTTCAACGACGCCTTCCAGGTCTGCTACTTTCTGAGAGCCGACGGAAATGATGACGCTGGAGCGAGGGGGAATGGTGACCTGGTCTTCCAGCACATTCAAGGCATGCTTCCCTGGCGGCGTGTATCGCGGTAATGCTTTTCTGTAGATAGTGTTATCGACTTCGATCTGAGGTCGATGACTGCACCATGAAGGCCTAAGAAGTCCATACCAAGGATGACATCTCGGGAGCATGCTGGAAGGACTACGAAGCTTGCGGATAAATCCGGTTGTTGATGGAGACCCTCGCTGTGCAGATTCCTGCGGGCGTTACTAGGTGACCTCCCGCTGTCCGGATTTGGGCCTTCCCAGGCGGTCTTGACTTTCTTCAGCTTCGTCGCGAACGGTCCGCTGATGACAGAATAGTCCGGCTCCAGTATCGACGAGAGCGGTGACGTTGTGGCCGTCGATGAGAACGTCGAGGTCACTCGTTCGGTCGCCTACCGTTTCGATTTGGTCGCGGGCGTCGGATCACGGCTACGTTGGTTTGTCCCGCTGCTTCGACGTTGTGGTCGTCAGGTCTGTTCGGGCCGTGAAGTTTCGACGTCAGGGCTTCGTTTGGCTTGCGGCGTGTTCTTTAGATTTCGTTGCGGCGTTGTCGTCGGCGGCGGAGGATCTTCGGTATTTCGTCGTACAGCAACCGCACCTCCATCGGTTGCTGCCCTTAGTTTTCCGGATACGGGCTGGGTGACCGGCCTCGCGTTGGGCCAGTGTATGGTCGGCATTGGGGGGAGACGTAGCGGCCTGTGCGACGGCGAACGGGAAGGTTGTCGGGGCGTCCATTGCGTTCCCGCGAGGTAGTCGGCGATGTCGCGTGGTCTTTCCCCTCGCTGTGGACGCGGCGTGTCGATGGCGAACCCACGCAGTCCCATCTGTCGGTACTGGCAGCGGCGGTAAGTGTGGCCAGCTTCCCCGCAATGGTAGCAGAGTGGTCGGTGGTCGGGGGCGCGCCAAACGTCGGTCTTCCTCGGCGTGTATAGCTGGCCGGCTGGCGGGCGGTATGACGTCGGCGGCGGCGGCGGTGGTGCCTGGCGGCGGAACTGCTGGGGTGGCGCGGCGTCTTGACGTGGGCGAGGAGGGGGGGGGAGGCGTTGCGTCGGGCTGCAGCGGCATAGCTCACTGCTTGCAGCTGTGGCTGCGCTGACCTCGGGGGTGCCCAGAGACTGCTGTATTTCCTCTCGGACGATGTCAGCGATCGAGGCAACTTCAGGCTGTGGTAAGGGTAAAAGCTTGCGCAGTTCTTCCCGCACGATCGCTCGGATCGTTTCACGTAGGTCGTCGGAGCCGACGGCATGAACAGCTGGGCTGTCTTGAATCGATCGGCGATTATACTGGCGGTTGCGCATTTCCAGGGTCTTCTCAATCGTCGTCGCCTCTGAGATGAATTCTTGGACTGTCGAGGGTGGGTTCCGCATCAGCCCAGCGAAGAGCTCTTGCTTTACCCCTCGCATGAGCAACCTGACTTTCTTGTCCTCAGGCATGGCTGGGTCAGCGTGGCGGAACAGTCTGGTCATTTCCTCTCCAAAGATGGCAACACTTTCATTTGGAAGTTGGACCCGCGTCTTTAGCAAGGCTGCGGCCCTGTGTTTTCTGACGACGCTTGCAAACGTCTGCAGGAAAGCGCTGCGAAAGGCGTCCCAAGTTCGAAGAGTGGACTCCCGATTCTCGAACCAGGTCCTTGCTGCGTCTTCAAGGTAAAAGTAAACGTGACGCAGCTTGTCCTCGGAGTCCAGTTGCTAAATGTTGAGACCCTTTCGAAAGGTCTCGAGCCAGGTGTCCGGGTCTTCGAATGACGACCCGCGGAAGGTTGGCGGCTCCTTGGGCTGCCGGAGTAGGATCGGCGCAGGCTGCACGGGGTCGGTCATCGCGCTTGCGGTGGGTGTTGGGACCTTGGGCTGCCTGGTTTGTTCGGGAAGGAGCCCGTGCTCTAGCTGCAGTCCCTTCTGCCTGCGGCTTGCTCGACGATCCGGGTTTTCTTTGCTGTCGTCCTCCTCGCGGCTTGGGCTTGGGTCAGCGCTTCGCGGGGCGTCCGGATCATGGAAGAAGCAGCACCTCCACCAGATGTCACGTGGTCGTGACGTCGACGAAGACAGCAGTCGGCGTTTGCAGGATGAAACTGTTTATTTTGGCCGAACTGTGGCCGGAAAATGAGAACTAGAACTACAGCAATACACGCTGTACAAAGATAGCGGCGAACAGGGCGTCGTCGTCGATCAACTGACAAGCGGTCAAGCGAGTCGGCTTTTATACAGGCGGCTATCGAACTTTCCAGCAATATCGCTGGTGGCGGCGTTATCTGTAGACAAAGCTGGAACATTCGCGTGCGGGGCGCAATCTTAACAGAACGATCTACTACAGACGCGAAGCTCCTCGAACACTGCTTCGCGGACAGCTCGAGCGTTGATAACCGCCCCTGCCGGTCAAACCCGAATACATCAAAACAAGACAAGAAGTGGGCGTGGCACTATGCGCACTCGCATTGAGAGTGAGGTTTCAACCGTCCTTGTCGTGCGCCGTTTTGTCATCATAGTTATGACGTCCAACCGCCCGTTGTAGTATATTATTATTATATTATTATTATTATTATTATTATTATTATTAGTATTATTATTATTATTATTATTATTATTATTATTATTAGCATTATTATTATTATTATTATTACTGGATATGCAACACAAATACAAAGGACAGAGGAAATAGGGAAAGAGCAGGCTGACAGCTGCCACCTAGTGAAGCACAACGCCTCCTTCGGGAGGAGTAACAAGATAGAGAGAAGAAAGATAGGAGGAGAGACAAAGGAAAGAAGCACAAAGCTACAAGGAAAATCCGTACGGATGTCTCAGTTGGCGAATAATTCGTCCCGGTTCGGGGTCGAAACCAGGACCACCGTCTTTACGGAGCGGTTGCTCTAACAACTGAGCTAACCTAGAGGCTAGCAGTTGGCAGCGGGAGGGCGAATGAAACGACAATTCGAAGTACATGGACATCAATAAATGCGGAATCTCGTCACGTCATTAAAGTAGACAATCACGCAATGGAACTTTTATAACAGAGAGAGAGAGAGAGACAGCGAGAGAGAGAAGAAGGAAACCAACGAGCTGGACAACCGGAAGTGGTCTATTTTTAGAGCAGAGTACAAACTGATACAGGCACAGAAATTGACGTGCGGCAACTTGTATGTGGAACACACCGGGACAGGGCTTGGACGCTCGCTTATACCCCGGTCACACTGGCAAGTTTAGTGTCATTTTGAGCGAGTGCACTTACGCCCCCAGAATGGCACTTTGGTAGCGCGCTGCTACACGAGAAAGGGGAAGTGCACTTTGGAAATGATTGTAATGGCGATGGGTACTTAAGTAGCACAACATGTATTTGTTATTTCAGTCAATGCTTCTTAAGTAATACTGTGTTACAGCTATAACCAGCCCTTAAATAAAATTTACGTACAAACGCGGCGGCTTCAGCCATTGCACGGCGTTGCGCTGGGCATGCCCCTGGCGGTCGGGGCTGTAAACTGCCCGAGAACGAGAATAGCAAAGTAGTTTTTTGTATTATAGTATGTTTTAATGCATGAGAATATTCTAATACAGAAAACTATAGTTCAGAAATGCTATGAACTCAGCTTAGGATAATAACTTATTTATTTTCGAGCCACTGCTATCGAGGCTAGACACTCCGTCTCGGCGAAGTGAGTTTGGCGAACGCACTCGCCGCAGTGCGCTTTGCAGCGAGTGTCACTAAACGTTCCCGTGTGACAGCGTGCGAATGGCACTAGCGGCGAAGTGCACTCCCTCAAAGTGCACTTAAGTTGCCCCGTGTGACAGGGGTATTACGCGAACGTTCAAACTCACCGAAAGCTGCTGTATCCTCACACCTATCCAGCCATATTACCGTAAGTTCAATTATAAGACGGTGGCGCAAAACTGGACAAGGACGAATACAGAAGAAGAGACGTATACAAGCGCACACTACCAACTGATTTATTCTCGAAAATTCTTCTCCTTGTATTCGTCCTTGTCCCGTTTCACGCAACCGTCTTATATTTTAACTATGCACCAACTAGCCCAGCAACAAATTTATTGGACTACCGTAGGTTCGGCTGCGCCTTTCCTCGCTGATCAGTAAGCACAGAACCAGCGAAGTCGTGAAATGGTGGATGCCTGCAATATTTTGAAGATCAAGGACATATGTGTCAGTGGGCCGCCTTTTATTTGTGTGTAGAGGAGATAGCCATCATTGAACGCACATTAACGGGTGCTACATTACGTCACATGGCTGGCATTTGTATATTTAACCTCCGTTTTATTGCGATAATAATTATATGTGCACTTCAGCACATTTTGCCGTGCCGTCGCCGTGAGGTTCCATGTAAAGTGCAAGGGCGATGGCATCGCCCCACGCGTCGGATGTTCTACATGCGAGTGAAAGCGTGCGATGGCAGCCGACGATCGCGGGGTGACGGCGTGAATCCGGCAGCAACTGCGTACTTTGATCAGCCGGGTGCGGTCGCACACGCCCTTTCTTGAAAGGGATCAGCAGACGAACATACCTTTGCACGTGCTTTGTGCTCACCGCTTAGCTTGAGTTGAAGTCACTTCGCTCGCTGGAACAACCGCGTTTGCACTTTGTTGAGTTACGCTACGTCGATATATGTTATAGGAGTTAGCTGGTAGCCTTACATCGTATAACATTACAATTTGTTGTTATCGCACTCATTTTTCTTCTTTTTTTTAAAAAATAAAGCTTTTGGTTGAAAGAAAAGCGACTCTTTATCTGCTTCGCTCTTGCTGTGCCAGCACAGCGCCTCCTCTCTAGTATATATGTGGAAAAAATAAAGGAGGCGTTGGCCAGTTTGTGCGCTGCACTAAAAGATAAAAAAAGCAGTGCTTTAATGAATGCTTCTAACCTCGCCTTCTAATGTACAAAAGCATAGCCCCGAAACGAAGCGTCTGTGAAAGGGTCAGAGCACATCTCACAAAAGCAGTGTGTTCATTGAAAAGGTGTGAGGGAGGGTTCCTGCTCTAATATACCCCTCGTACATTGCGAATTTCGGCGGTGGCTGTTCGGTGTGTCGCTGCGTTGCGTCACTGCTAATCCCATTAACGTCGACATTCAACGTGATATGACTTCTGGCGCAATTTTTGTTTGTTTTCGCTCCGCGATGTCTACGCTCGCTTCGTGCTGATGATGTGAATCTCCTTGTTAGAAAAATAAAACCGAAAAAAAATTTTCCATCTGGTGAAATATCTTCATAATTACGTGCACGCTGTATCATCGCGTTGTCCTTTCCATCCACGCGTTTTTTTTTTACCTTACTTTGCATATAAACGTACTGATAAGCCAGCTTTGCGTCAGCCGCGCGATCGACAGCAATGACCTGGACATCATTGCTTTTTGCATTCCTGATCGTCCATGTCATCAAATTTCATGCTATAATAAGGTAATAGTATTAGAAGTCGCAGTTGCATTGTTATTAAAATTCCAGGAACGACGCACCTCTCTGCCTTTCTCAAAGTTACACAGTTGTGCCAGCGCTAAAGGTTCACCCAGGAGCGCTTACACACTTTAACCAAGAGTTAACGAACCATGTCGCTAACAAGCGAAGCCGATTACAGAAGTTAGTGACGATCTAAAAGTAAATTGAACCAACACGTCGAAGAGAACGCACTGGTAACGTTTCTTTGTGCTGCAGTTTAGCGGGAGGATTGGGCTAGCGCTTTGATTTAGAACGCCGATAGAACTGACAGCGTCGTTTATTAGCAGCGCACGTAAATGACGTTTACTGAGTAACATATCGTGTTGGCAGAGCGACAGAAGCACAGAAAAAAAAAAGCATGAAATGAAGCTCTGTTGCCGAAAAGTGTCATTAAAAGCTTTCGCTGAAAAAAAGGAAGAGCTTGATCAAACGAGTTTTCATTTCAACACGTATACATAAACGAATATATTACACGCCCAAGTGTATGCGAAAGGGCGAACCCAATACTCATGTGTACAACGTGCTGGTAAAGTCCCACTCGTCAAAGGAGCCAAGTCCTTTCATCGGGTAGTTCTTGCTTTATCTAATGCCCTTTCGACGAGGCAAACATTGCATTCAAGTTAGGCCAAGCTTGGTTGTGCGAAACCTGCATCGCTAGGCTCAACTTATCGCTTTATTCGATGTAAGTCGAGCATGAGCATGATGTAAGTTGAGCATGCATTACATCGCAAGTGAACACAGCGCACAGCGTTCACGGTGAAATGAAAAGCAATAATTCTGTCTCGTTTCGAAAGTTTAAACTTTAATTAACACTCTACTTCTTATATTACAACCTCTTCAACCTGCGCGAACGAATTTTCTATATTAGATATATCATGTGTAGCAGTAATTACCAACGGTCCTTTACGAACACAGGATTTTAAGTATGAACTCGGTGGACGTTAAGCATACCGAGGGGTGTACCTTGTTACTTGAACACGGTGAACGGATTGACATGCTTTTTACTAATGTTTTATTTTTCTTGTCTAGACGGAAACCCTGATTCAACCGTGATGACAGGGGTACATATATCTTCGTGATATTTAATTAAACTAGCATTGAGTAATTTATATTGTTCTTACTTAGCAGCTTGTCCTGCTGATCTTACCTCGCATGATTACTGCAATGTTCGGCAGCGGTGTTAGGTTTTCACTCTGAAAGTTGTTTCGTAAAACTGCATTTTCAATGCTGCAGTCTTAGAAAATAATTGCCTGTCGACATAATTGCGCTAACTTTTCAACGTCAATAGCCTGCTTTTGGTTCTTTTTCTTATAATGCGTGCCCGGGATAATGATGTCACAATGCATGTTTCTGACCTGTTTCATCTTTTCAATGCGAATATCTATCTATCTATCTATCTATCTATCTATCTATCTATCTATCTATCTCTATCTATCTATCTATCTATCTATCTATCTATCTATCTATCTATCTATCTATCTATCTATCTATCTATCTATCTATCTATCTATCTATCTATCTATCTATCTATCTACTATCTATCTATCTATCTATCTATCTATCTATCTATCTATCTATCTTATCTATCTATCTAGTTACGTCTGAGCGCACTCGTGGTCAACAGTCGCGCCGCAGTAGCCAATGGCGAGACGGCAACCGCTGTTTTAAAGACGATAGTCTTTCTTGGGGAACTTAAACGCAGAAATTTTGGTCTGTCTGTCTTTCTGTTTGTCGGCACGTCGCTCGATTCAGCCACCCGGCCAAAGTTGAACCACTTGCCCAAGGGCCAGCCATCTTGAACGGCTGACTAGGTTCATACTTGTGTACATTGTTGATCAAAAGCAAACATTACGCATACCTGAGGCGCAACATCACTAGGTAAGTATTACGTGGTTGTGTTCCTTTAATAGAAAACACATAGATTACGTAATTCTAGAGACTCTAGTTTCTTAAGCTGAGCTGAAAATGCGACTGCGCTGAAACTTGCCTTCCTCCGTGCCCTCTGCACGAGCTCATTGTTGTGTTTCGGTTTCGGTTCAGTATTGCACTGTACGAATGCCATGGGCGCCGCTCTGGCATTCCTGTTTTAACCTAGGCGACGTGCAAATAAAAGAGTGTGTGGAGAGTACTCGTTGAGTGCGGACGTTTCTTCTGCTTCGGCGTTTCGCGCCAAACCGCGTGTTCGGGCTGGCTGGCATCCCTGCCGGTCGCGTTGGTCACCGCCGGTCTTCGCCTGCCGCAGCGCCTGGACTGCCAGCTCGACAAACAGCACTCTGTTTCCCAACATATTGCCCGATAACGTCCATATCTCACGCAGCGCCTCTTCTATCGTCTTTAGACGACATTTTCAGCGAAGCACGCAGATACGCGGCCAAGCACGCAACCTTCTAAGCACGCAGCCGCTTGAAACTAGCGTATAACGGCTCCGCTGGAAAAGCAAATATGTTAAAGGGACCCTGAAACGGTTTTTTGAAGTTTTGTCAGCGTTTAGGCAAGAGCATCCCCAAATCATTCGCACCAGAAATTAAGCGAACGCACTGTCTACCAAGGCCGCTACGGAATTTATATCTATAACCCTCCTCCTCACCACTGCCTTGCACCCTCAACTCACAGACACCCTGACATCGCCGGCGATCGCAGCGCTCTCATGAGCGCACTCCGGCGCACTCGACGGTTTTAGCTTCGCCCAGTCATGGCCTCAGATATTGTGCGCCGACGGGTTGCGCGCAATCTCGGAGGCCCAACAAAGACGAAGCTCGCGGAGTGGTTGATATCTGCTCCGACAGGTGCCGCCACACTACCAGCAGATCTTATTTTATTCTCCTGTACAGCGACAATCTGCAAAAGCATGCGGACAAACAAAAATAATTCGAGAACGATCACCGATAAGCGTAAACTCGGGCAATGTGGTTGTGTCTTCAGGGGTGAAGTTACAGCCACAAAAACATGGATCGTGGCGTTGAACGGATAGCGAGAGCGCGACGCTCATTGCAGCGATGAGCTGAAGGGATTCCGCACATACGACAACAATGCCCGCTATGCGGGGAACATGCAACACGTTATCATGTTACATGGCCTGCCAACACTCAAAGGATGTGCCAATAAACAACACACCAACACCGGAGCAGTGGGAGGCTGCGCTGTCCTGCTCGAAGCCTGAAGAACAGCTCAAGCTGATCGACAGAGCTCGCAAGATGCCAAAGGCCACAGGGGCCCTGGACTGAGGGCTCCACCTTCGACGGGAGAATTTCTTTGCACCAATAAAGTTTTTCAGTCAGTCAGTCGCCAGATGCCTCACGAACATTGCACGATGTCGCAGCTTTACAAGTCACCAATTGCTAGAAATTGCTAGATATGTGGCACACAACACGGCTAGGAAATTAATTATGTCCAAGAAAAGAAACCTCGAGATAAACACTGTCGCTCAGCTCACGTCAACACGGAGTACGTTGTAACACAGGCAGACGACGCTCGCTTGCCCACAGGAGGTTCAGTGACGTGTACTGGACATATCCAATCAGATCAGCCGCCTGCGTGACGTCCGCGCTTTCCAATACGACGCGCACTGGAAGTGGGCGGTTTGAAAACGCGTTTGGCTGAGCCGCTGTGATCGGTGGCGATCGCAGCTTCAAAGCCTTGTAATAAATTACACAGTTTACGCACAGAGCTTAAATCGGTCTGTAAATGATCCTTAGGACATGATCTACCGGCTCAATGTGTTCGTACAAAATCGTCAACAAACCGTTTCAGTGTCCCTTTAATCTAAACTGTTAGGTTTCCAGCGCAGCCAGGGTCTTAAATTCATGCGGTGTGATGACTCAAGAGTGTCGTTAGCATGCTTGTATGTACTCGTATGCGCAAAGCAGCGCAGTAATTTGCTCTTGAACAAGTCCTTCGGAGTTGTGCGCTAGCTAATCACGCCGATCAATCACTCCGGACTTTCAGAAGAAGAACATGCCTCGCAAAAGTTTTGCGCGCAGTTACTTTATGTAAACAGAAACTCATTGGATTAATACTGACATCTCTTCTGAAGCAGCGACGCGATAGCTATACCATTCCCTCCCCCCCCCCCCTTTTCGCCCCTCCCGCGCCTCATCGAGAACTTCCGAGAAAAATAAAATAAAGACAGGCGTTCTCATGCTCAGGGAAGTGGTTTGATTGAAGCACATGTGGGCCTCACACAAGATTTGGCTACTTTCGGCCTTTTGCATAATTCAACCTTGGTTTTCTTAATGTACAGATGCCGTTGGCTTTAAATTAAGCACCAGACGAAAAAATATTATTGACTTAAGAGCCGTGAGGAAAGATACAGCCCCCCCCCTCCCCCCCCCCCACACATCTTTTTCTTTTTTTAAGACTCTCCGCCGCACTTTAGAAAACATTGGACGTATAGTCGTTGCGCAAAGTAATATGCATACATGAATAATGAGATCGAAATACGCCAAGTATGGTGAGTGCAGAACATTGTAGCACAAGATAAGCAAAAAATGAACGAATAAAAGCAGAAAGAAAGCCAACCACAGTGTCGTTTGCGCGATGCTATGTTAAAGCGGTGTCATTAAATGTAGTGATGGAGTATTGAGGGATGTTTAAGATTCCCATGTTTTGTACACGTTTCGCATTTTTTTAAATCATCACTTCCGTGTCTTTACCCTCGCTTCCGTGTCGCTATTCGGTCGTTCTTGTATCGCTGAGCTTTACTGAGAATCGCAAATTTATTCATGATTTAGTTTTTTTCTTTGTTGTTGTGGCGTTACTTGGGGCGTAAAAACTATCGGGGTCCCTTGTGAATTCGCCTAACACGACTCGAAGGCGAAAGCCATCTTCTTCTTTTTCTTCTCAGTCCATGTTTTGATCCTCCCCCGCTACCTCCGCAAAGCTAACTGCACCTAATGTGGTTTTGCACTGCTTCCAGGATCGGAAGCATTGCAAGCTTTGTGCACCTCACTTGATTTTGCACTGCACGCGTGGTCGGCCCACCTTTGACCAAGTGGCGATGTCATGGGATGACATCATCGCGTGACGTGACGTTATGTGACGTCATAATGATTTCATGGTGACGTCACACATTTTAGCAATCTGCGACGTCATGACGTCATATGGTGACGTCATCATATGATTATGATTCTTCGCATCACTCCTGTTGACACGGACGGCTCCGACGTTCAATTTTGGCGTTTGATAAGGCATCGAAGACTTTATCCTTTAAAAAGTCACAGTTTCGCCGCAAGCGTGAAGCAATGAATGCGATAGCAACAATTTAGAATGTCACACAAAGAACGGCAAGTAGCTCGATACTTGAAGCGCGCCGCTCAAGCGCGAAGGACGCACGAAGAGAACACATACACTGCAGGACGAGCGCGAACTAACAACTGCCACAGCTCGACACTTGCAGCGCGCTGCTCAAACTTCTCGGTGGCTCAAACACAAGCAAGGACGCTCTAAAAGAACGAACGGTATACGCAGGACGAGCACGAACTAACAACTGTCATAGTTGTTGCTTATTTGTGTTTGAGTAGCGCGCTGCAAGTGTCTACTACGCGCAACCCAGCGCTCTTAGATATTTTTTTTCTTGAAATCTGCGGAGCGTGGAGTGACCTCATCCGCATCTCCTGCAGCGCGGTGGCGTCGGCGCATTGTTTACCTGGCGTTCCACATCGTGAGTGGGACACTTTTTAGTGTGCGTCTCAAAAGCTGTTTTCAAACTGAAGCAAAATCTTTGAGGACGATCGAGCTTCGCCTTCAAAAGCAGAACGCGATATCGCAATCGGACCCCGTGCGCATCGCCTTCACAACTGCTAGTCTAGCTTACGCGCGCAGGTCGCTAGACTGCGCGCGTAACATTGGCCGTTTCAAACTATACTAGAATGCCTACTGCAAGTACAGTTGTTAAGTGCCTACTACGCCATAATTATTCCTTTTGAGAATCAGTGAATTGCCCACTGCGCGTCCGTGAGGTAACACGGCTTTGTAATGGGTGGGCCTTTAAAACACACACTCCTTGCGCAATTCGCATGTTTTCAGTTCGCAGGAGGTCCCGCCTGCGGTGTGTAACCTTGGGACCTCCTCCTGCATATTTACCTGCAATGTACTATATTTTTGACAGGACTAATAAAATTTGATTGATTTGATTGATTGATTTGACGCCTGGCATAATTCTACGCTTCTGCCACGCCATATTACATGCATTAAGGAGAGTCCTTCCACTACATGAAATTCATGTAGTGTTTTTTTGCGAAGCAGATTCAAGCAATAGCATCACTCTGTGGTAGAACACCTGCTTGCCACACAGGGGGCCTAGGTTCGATTCTCACTCGAACCGAAGTTTTTTATTATTTATTTTATTTGCATCTTTCTCGATTTTCGCTCACAAACCTGATGATTTCTCACTCACATCCAACGACGCTGACACCGGAATTTCTGCGAAATGAGGTCTTTAACGCCATCGCGTTAAAATCTAGGAGCGTTGCTCTTCGGGAAATCTCGCGGGTGATACTGCACACGCTGACGCGCATCTGAGCTCTGCGTACCGCCAGCGGTAAATGGTGCATATAAATAGCTCACCGTTAGTATTCTAAAGAACGCAGTCGCAGGTTCGAATCCCGGTGATGAGCTTCGAAAAATTTTTCGTCTGATTTATTTTTCTTTGTTTTTTTTACTTGTATACATACATTTAAACATATCCGGGACATGACGGCTACCGTCATGCTATCTCAATAAAATATGGCAGATCCCACGCCTTGTGGGAATCGGTCACGGGCGAAGCAGTCAGCGAGTGGTTCTATGCTGTATTTTATGGCTTTGAGCCAAGCGTTACGAGGGGATGAACGAGTTTTTGTAAGTGTAGTAATTGTGAGCACATCGTTAGCTTACCAGGCACGTCGACAACACTGGTGTTTAAAGGCTCACTTATGGTCTGACGTAACGTCAGACGTCATACGTCAGCAATCGAAGCGAAGTGCACTTTACGGTGTGATGATGTGAGTGTCATACGTGGCTTTCGTTAGCGTATTCCTCCCGGGTCGAGCAACGCTTGAATATAGCTTGCTGAATCATAAGAATACAAATGTAATGCATGTTAGACTGCTATTGTGATTGCAGTGTTAGAACCCTGGAATCACAATTGACGTTAACCTGACATGACGCCTGTATCGTAGAAGCATAGGTCGGCAAAAACTGTGGAGCGCACTAAGACTCGCTCATGAAGTATATTTTACCCTTAGACTCACTCAGACTCACACTCACTAAATATCTCCTCAACCGCAATCACTCGGACTTAGACTCACTACAATGTTTCTCAATCGGACTCCCTCGGAGTCGACTCATGAGTCCGTTAGCGTATAATTAGCTTTTTCGACCGTGGTGTTAGGCTCTTTGACATGAATAGCTCCGACAATCGGTTCTATACTTGGCGCCTTTTGATCTCGTTTTTTCAAATACGAGTTAACAGCGGCTGCAATCCAGTAAGGACATTTTTATTGAAAGAGATGAGTCCCACGAGATATCTTTATCAAGAACTTCCCATGAAAGAGTTTGCAGGGGGAAGACAAAGCACTTCCACTCCACCCCCCCCCCCCCGCGACTCGCGCTTCTTACCAATAAATGTTGAGCTGGCGTATGAACGCTAGTGCGTTGACGTATGTGTGAGTAGATGTGAGTATAAACGTGAGCAGACATAAGGCTGATAATAACGCTGAAGTTACGTAGTTATCAATAGGAGTACATATGTAGTGTTTATTGCTTTGTTATAAAATTATATAGCCAGCAACTACAATTGACGTTGCACCGACATTGCGCCTGCATAGGGTGTTTTTCCAAAGCACTTTCTAGAGCTGACGTAGCTCTGTGGCAGAATACCTGACTCCCACGCACAACGCTTGGTTCCGATTCCTGCTGGGATGCTAATTTTTATTCTTTGCATTCGTCAGGTCAACACTGCCGATGTTCGTTTTATTGCGATAGCAATTATATGGACAGTCTCGGCTGATTTTTGCCGTCGCCGTCGCTGCCGTCATGCCGCGTATATGTATAAGTATGTATATATACATCAATTTCCCAAAGAAAAATAAATCAGAAAAATGCTTCCGAAGCGCGCAATCGAACCAGCGACCTCTGAATTCGCAGCGCGATGCGCTAAGCACTACTCCACAAAGCGTACATCCCTCTGGCAGCTAACGGCGAGCGTTATATACACACCCTTTACCGTTGCAGTCCTCCGAGACGGAGGCGCTTATAAGCGTTTCTTCATTACCAGCGAGATGGCGCTAGGAGCGCGCGCGCACACTTAAAGGCGTCGGCCAGCTCTCTCGCTTCTTCTTATATTTGCGCAGCGAGAACCTTGCCCTTCCGCTGTCTGCTCGCGCGGGCGCTCGAACAAACTGCCGCAGTGTTCATGATTCTCAGCAGATCGAGCTACGTGGTAGCTCTCACCGCGCGTCGCGTGCGTGCAGCTAAAAGCGTTTCAGATGTCGTGCACGTAACGTACGTGTACTTTTCACGTTTGCGTATGAGAAGTCCCTACGAACGTGAAATTAAAACTGTCTAGTAGCTGCCGGGTAGTGATGGACGTACGGTAGTCGCAGCGCGTCCATCACGGGCCGCTTTTCTTGCTATCGCATTCATTGCTTCGCCCTTGCGGCGAAACTGTGACTTTTTCTTTACGCTCTCGCATTTAAATTGGCAATGTCTGTTCTCACCGTTCCTGGATAGATGATGATAATGATGAAATGAACTTTATTTGGTCCTGGAGAACCCCGATCAGACAATCCCCGAAGGGGGTCCGCCGAAGTTGCTGGCCGCGCCCACGCCGGTACTGGAAGACCGTGGCCCTCCGACCGTGCGCAGGCCTCCTGGACTGCCGACAGCTGGACTGAGAGCTCGGGGCTTTTAAGAGCCCTCTCTCCTTCCTGTTCTGTGCGGAACTTTGCGGGTAGATATAAACTGTCAATCACCTGTTGCGCATACCCGTATACCACCGCCCATGGTAAACGGGTATTTGCCACACGTGTCTGGAGGAAAGGGTTTGACGACGTACGCGACAGAATTTTCATGATATTCATGCCACGACCAGACAGTCATATTCGTCAAACCCTCTTACCCTCTCATGCCAATTTTGGCCCACACCAAGTTAAGGAGGCGATAACGAGAGCTCCCAGACGTAGGCGGCTAGATAGATAGATAGATAGATAGATAGATAGATAGATAGATAGATAGATAGATAGATAGATAGATAGATAGATAGATAGATAGATAGATAGATAGATAGATAGAAACGCTCAAAGTGCCTTGGGTTCGCTAAGAAATGCTTCGCATTTAGAAATACTTATGAACGCGTAAAAGTTGCTACCTCAAACAAAATGCGTGACCCACACTGATCACCGTAGATATTGGACTGCTGTAATCGGAGTTGAGACATCGATAAAACATCGCGCTTAGCATCTTTTTTCTGGCCACGGTCGCACTGGAATGCTATTTAAAAGTACCGTTTTAGTGCGGCCGTGGTTTGGCTGTGGTGAAATGCCGTATCGGACTGGGCATTTTCGGTAATAACATCGCCTCTCTTACTTGGTAGCGGACGCGTTGTTATTCACGAGACACTCTTCGATGGACGACAGTATAATAAGAAAACGAAGACAGTAATGAAAAGGGGCGAGGGAAAGTGAGACATGGACGAAGCGGGTTTACCAGCGAGTTGTACAGTGTACAGGCAACCAATGCCGCCTCGAGAGCATCGCAAACGCCCGTCGCAGAGCAGACAGGCTTGTTTGAGCGCGTGGCGTCGCGTTGAGATTCGCTAATTCTGCAGTAGACGTAGTCTTTACGGCCATTAAGCATAATGGCCTTCTTTCTTTGCTCTGACGGTCAATGCAGCTTCGACCACAGGCCACTCAGGCTAAACGCCACATCTGTCGCAGGCGGTGCTATTGCCAGAATGCAGTACAATAGCTTGTTACAGCCTGGTCGACGGCTTTGACTGTAATGTTTCGGGGTTCTCTTGCAACGAATATACGAAGCGCGCCATCTCAGGGCTATCAAGCAGTGAATCGTGAGACCATACTGCGCAGCTGTTATGGGAACTTTGTAGCTGCAGACGCCAGCTTGTCAGCGATGAGAATCTGTTGGTTATGGCTCATTCCACGCCAAAGCCATTTTGGCGACCATCTCAATTGTACTAGAAAAAGAAATCGTGCTGATTTCTTGCATTGAAAACAGCAAATTGCTAGAATATTTCGGAGAAAATGTTTTTTTTTTGGTCACGTGGGAGCCTTCCGAATTTCGCAGAATGTCGTCTGAGTGTGGTTTTTCAGAAATATTATTTTGAGGGTATCGTATCTTGTTTCAATGCCAAATTTAGTTTAGATATTAAGCAAAGGCATTTCTCTAAGTTGTTCGGAGCTCAATAATATTACTGCAATTTTTCTGCCATATACGCCTCCAGAAAATTCGCCAAATATTCAGTGTTTGCATTTTTTCCCTTATAATATCGCGTTATGTAGGAATGTCTGAGTCATAAATACTTACTCTAGAGAAGGTATATTAACGCGATAGCGTTAAAGAGCTCGTTTCGCAGAAATTCCGGTGTCGGCGTCTTTGGTTGTGAGCGAAAAATCATCATCTTATCCATGACCGAAAAATTGAGAAAGCTGCAAATAAAATAAATGTTAATGTTGGGTTTGAGTGAAAATCGAACCCAGGCCGTCTGCGTGGCAAGCAGATGTTCTACCACACAGCTACGCCGATGCTTGGAACTGCGCTGAAAGTAACTTTCATGCTTCACAAACATACGCGTCCTGTATACAGGTGTCACAGTACGAGATGTAACATCGCAGTAATGTTGTGTGGTACAAGCGTGCATTGCCATTGGTGGTTTAAAGCCAGCCACTCATGACAAAAGGCACACATATTACTGTGCGTATTGCCTTAAGACCACGTAGTGGGTGCATCGCAACTTCGAAAAAGTTTCTCGCGCATAACTGCTCGTTGTTTAAAGCATGCTACCCATTACATAAGGCACACACCTTAGTGCGCTCATTCTGTTACGCACACGTAGTGGTCGAAGTGCGCACTAGGGGCAGGATATCGCTGTCGCGTTCAACTCGTAAAGGCGAAGCTTAAGCGTCCCCCTACTTTTATTTTGTGTAAAAAATATTTTCAGACCACTGATGTCTTTACATTTTACAAGAAAAAATCACAAATTTGAGAAAATTACCATTTTGGTCCACAATGAGGCGCAATTTACACCACGCGGTGCTCTAATCAAAAATCAGCGCTATACATCAATCGAAAAGAAATAAATCATTGTAGCGCTCGTTTGTACCTTCTTTCTGTGTCCTCGTCTTTTGTGCGCGCTAAAAAAGTTTCAAACATGAATTCATACCAACTCTCCCAGCTATCAGTTTTACTGCAAATCGTTCTAATTATATGACAAGTTTTATCATTACAATTTTTGTTTTAAGGAAGAAAATAATTTTTGAAATTTCCAATTGACGGCTATCTTCCCATTTGGTCATACGGCAGCTTCCTCGTCGAAGTTTCCCATTGCCGTCAATAGGGTACTTCAAAAATTATTTTCTTTCTTAAAACAAAAATGACATAAGAGAACTGTACGTCTAGTCCAGTGACGTCAGCTGAAGTGATCCAGCTGACGTGAAACAACGACGTTGACTTGGAATGTAGCGACTGCACTTCGCGTCGTTATTCCTTGACGTTGCGGTAGTCGACAGCGCGATAAAACAACAACATGCGAGAGTTTATAAGCGCGAAAGCTACATAAATAAACGGCGCTTCAAGCACTGTTCAGCATGCCGGTGGCCCGAAGATGCCGCGACAAAGCAGTCTCAGTGCCGCCGCTTTTACATCGTTACACAAGATGCGAACACGAGCAACGTAACGGTTTTTCTAGAGTACACAGAGGCGGAGAAAAAAATGTCTCTTACCCTTGCAATATGCACAAATTGTAGCACAAGCTATAGAGAAAGAAAAAGTAAGAGCGAGCGCGGTTGCCCTCGCGGATGAGCTGAATTTTATTCCCAGGTGAATCAACTCGGGCGACTGGACGAAGCGAACGGGCCACACCACGTTGCTTCTGGAGGCCTCACGTAAAATAAAGAAACATGGCAAATGATTTTTTTCCTCTCTGGAAGTTCTGGATCAGGTTTGGGCAAAAAAAGGAAGAGATTAAATACACCAAGTAAGCCAATAAGAATGTAATCTCTCTCTCTCTCTCTCGAGAGAGAATAAAACAGCCTCATCCTGTAGAGGCTAACGATAGCGGCGCTTCTGATTGGCTGGCCGGCACGGTACTCGGCTTGCCGAAGCGGACGGTGAAAACGGAAACCGCGCAGTTTCCTAAACTCATTTTGACTCCGTCGCCGTTCAATCTTCGTCTCGTGTTTTCGCGAAAGTACTGGCCTCCTTTATAGGGGCGCCCATTTTTTTTTATTTCCCCCGCTAGCCATGTAGTTCAACTTTGTTCAACGCTGTCTGGTCCTCCGGGTAAAGCCTTTTTAAAGCTCTCCCGTTTTAAGTTTCTTTAATTGCTTCGGAAAAAGAAGAACGAGTTGTATAGCGTTTCGCAGGGACCAGCCTCAGCCTGTCGACGAGGAGGCACGGGGAGTGATGTGATAGCGAAGCAACGCCCAGATTGGGAAACGGCCGACGGAGCATCGTGTTGGAACTGGATGCACCTTGGCATTCGTTTACGTAAACGAGAAAATTTTTAGCCGCGATAGGAATCGTGCCACGCAAGATGGATGCTTCAACGGCGTAGCGATGCCATCGCTGAAACGAAATATCTCTGGAGTCTGAATTTTGAGGGTCGGCCGCGGCTGTTTTTGGGGTATTCACAGGGCCTGCTTTGGAAGAACAGACCACGAATCAAACCTGCGCTCGCAAAACAAAACAATGCGAAACATTAGCACAGCGGTGCTATGAAGATTGTGTTATACTGTTGAATAGTGAAAGTTCAATAACTTTAGTGCGTTTACAGGAGCCAAACAAAACGAACGTCGATTCTGCTTGAGCGGTTAAAACTTCCTCGTCAAGTTTACGTGAACGCTTGTTATCCTGTTGTTAGCTCGTCGAGTTGTCCCGAACACCGCATTTGAACGTCGCATACGTTGATAGAAACAACGCGAAAACAGAAAAAAAAGCAGGGTGCAAAAGTCGAATAAGGAGAAAACACGTATTCTGTGTATTGTCTTTTATCACTTTTTCTTTGAAACTTTCGTCGATCACCTTGGATCGATTTGCTTAATTTATGCCGTATTTTTTTCCACATGCATAGCTTTTCTCTTTACGTCTTCTCAGACGCCTTACCCGAAGTATAATACGTTCCGAGTATAACAGTGAAGACATTTGTTCTTAAAAACCACATTCTCTCTCGCCATCTCCTTCAGTACCTGAGTACTGTGCCTGATTATATACATGGTACATAGCTTTGCCCAATATGACGCGCTCGGCAAAGCGCGCATAAAGAAAACTGGGACGCAACAGTGGGGCGATCGAGACGAACAATAAGTAACAGAAGCTGCGTGTGTGTGAGCTTTCTTTTTCTGTGGTGGACGCAAGCAGGCACCAGGACTTTGTCACGCCAGCAATGGATTCACGTGAACCAATTCACCGCAGGGCGTTCTCTTTTTTTCGAGTCAACTCGCCCTTGCGCGCTTTCAGGTACGTATACGAAGTCAACTACATTGTTTTACTACTCCATCTCATATCTGCGCGCACAGCTAACCACCTGCAAGAACGTTGAACTACGCTCATGCATCTAGCGGACCGAAAGGGCTGCATACGAAATGCGTTAACCGTTCGCGTAATCTATTTTTGTGATTCTCAGGAAGCTTAACACTCCCGGTTGAACCCTTCAGGGCCTTCAACTGCAAGTGAGGCAAACGTTTCCGCAAAGCTGCTTACTTCAGCTGTAATGGTATTCGGAAGTCTCGAAAAGAAAAAAGATATGAATAAACGTTGGAGCTGCAATCCGGAAGCTACCATAGGAATTCTAAGTGATGCTTCATCATTATGACGTGCCTCATAATCATGTCGTGTCTTGGGTCTAAGACACCAATTTAATTCCTTTTCAGGCAGACGTTGCACCGATTTGAATGAAATTTTTGTGTTTGAAAGAGGAAGATAAATTATTGCAATTTTAGGTACAAAAGTATTCATTTAAAAATTCACACGTTTTATAAAAACTACCAGAAATTGGAAGGAAGGAAGGAAGGAAGAAACAAGCGGAAAGACAGGGAGGTTAGCCAGTTCATAGACCGGCTGGCTACCATGTGCTGGGGGAAGGGGTAAGGGGGATAAAAGATGATAGAAGAGAGATGTTTCAAAAAAAGGAGAGCAAGAAAAGGAAAAAGGAAAAAACAGAGGAAAAAAGGAAACGAGAATATGGCACTACTTAGAGTCTGTCTCTGAGACCAGTTGTCCGCAAGAAGCGCAATGATGCTTTTAAAGCCTTCTGTGCTGACGATGGACTCGGCCAGGGTCCCAAAACCCTTTGTGCCGACAAAGGGCGATTGTCAAGTTTATCTAGCGCATTGGAAAGTTCTTGTCTTGGCGCACTGAAACGGGGACACTCACGCAGAAGATGGAAGATCGTTTCTTCGCAGCTGCAGTAATTGCATGTGGAGTTGTTGGCCATTCCAATCAGACAGGAGTAGGCATTCGTGAAGGCCACGCCAAGCCACAGGCGGCACAGAAGCGTCTCCTCAGCTCGCGATATTCCTGACGGAAGACGGAGCTGGAGATTGGGATCCAAGCTGTGTAGACGAGCGTTGGTGAATTCAGCCGAGTTCCACTGGGCAAATGTGAGTTCACGTGCCAGCGAACGAAGTCTTGTAGCTGCGTCGGTTCTGGAGAACGGTATATCTGCGTAGTGGTCACTGTGATGTGCAGATCGGGAGGCCTCATCCGCACGGTCGTTACCGTATATACCACAATGACCCGGTATCCACTGATACGCTATGTTGTGTTGTTTCTCGACTGCATGGTGGTGGAGGAGCCTTATAGCAGCAACTAACTGCTCATTAGGTCCATAACGAAATGGCGACATAAGACTTTGAAAAGCTGCCTTGGAGTCAGAGAAGATGGACCAAGCTAGCGAAGGTTTTTCAATTACAAATTCTAGTGTTGCACGGATGGCGGCGATGTCTGTGGTCTTTGATGATGTCAAATGCGTTGTTTTTGAATTTTATGGTGATTGAAATTCGCGGGAATAATACTGCCCCTGCTGAGCTTGCAGAAGAGACATAACTGTCCGTGTAAATGTGAAGGCGTCCGCTGTGTTTCTCATGCAGGTACAGTAGTGTGCTTGTTGTAGGGCTAAATATGACGACTGTTTCTTCTTTTGGATTCCGGGAATGGTGAGTAGGGCTTCGAGTGGGTGTTGGTGTAGGCACCACAATGGTAACGGCGGTCTTTCTGCATGCGTGAAGGTCGAGGGAAATCACTGAGTACCGCTGAACTCAGAGTGCGGCCTAGATGTAGGAAGTGAGGCGAGGTGGTGCGACGGAATCCGAGCAAAATGTCTGATGTGCATTCCTCAAAGCATCGACGCGTATGTATGTAGTGACTGGATGGTCACGCGCAATGACGACAGTCGCTGCTGTAGATGTGCATCTCGGAAGGCCAAGGCATATTTCAGTGCTTGAGCTTGGAAGCGACTGGAGGACACGTACGTTCGTTCTTCGGGTTTTACAAAGCACAGGTAAGCTGTAGCGCATGAAACCGAGGAACAGAACGGTGTAAAGTTGAAGCATCGCTCGCACAGATGCACCCCACGATTTTTCCAGCAAGAAACCTTAAGACGTGGGTGATCATGGTCAGTTTCTTCTTCATGTACAAGGCTCAAGACGATGGGCCCGTATGAATTAAAATCACGGCCATGCTATCACTTATGAGAAGACCTGGGGGCCATAATTGATCGCGACCTGTCCTGGAGCCCTCACATCGCAGAAATTGGAAGCTAGAAAAATCATGAAGTGTACAAATCTGTGGCTCTGTATTAAAAACAGGATATCACTTTCCTGTAAACTTCGCCAAACAGACCATCCAAAAGAGGGAGAAGTGAACATATAAGATTACAGCTTACGTGATATTGCCATCTTTAGGAGAGCTTTGCGGAATTCCCATACTGACATATAAGGGGCGTATTACCGATTGGTGCATATAATACACCGATTTTGTCCGCTATTGATTTCTCGTATAGTACAGTTTCGAAAATTGTGATATAGTTCTTTTTAATTGCTGAGGTACGTAGTTGTTAACCTCGACACGCGAACTTTTTGGGCTTTTTAATTATGTATTTCCAAGAATTTCCTTTAAAAAATTGATGGTCTAAATAATAAAACTCACTTTCTACAGGGCTTGGACTTTAGCGTTTCTTTTCAGTTGCAACAAACAATCAAGTCGGTGCAGTGGTTCTCGAGAAAAAACAATTTTCTATTCTCGTGTCCCGATTTTAGGTTCTTTTTAAAAGCTCAAAAGCACGTTTCGTGTTTCCGCTCAACCATTTCGCTACGTCATTATCGTCATAAAACCACCATCAGCTTTAACCTCATCACAGGGCGAAGGAAGTCGTTTCACCTTCCACCGCCATCGTTACAACTATTTAAACCCACGCTTTTAGAAACGACTGCAGGGTAGAGTGAGATGGTAGGATGTGATGATTACGTGTTTTGCTACAATCAGTTAATCTGAGAAATGTTATTTCGTCACCTACTCGCATAACAGACCACTCGGAGTCGATTATTGATCACGTGTTGTGTAACGCTGACTTGGATGTATCGGCAGGCGTATACGCTGTTGCTATTGCGGATCACAATCCCACCTTTCTATTTTTACCCCAGAAAACACATTTGTGCTCCTGACATACCTGCCATTAAACGAACAACCGTGTCAACTATAATTCCGTGCAAAGACTACTACAAGCTACGAATTTTGATGCCCTCTATGATGAAGACGTGGACGTCGAGGTGTGATAACATTGTACAATGCATTGTGGACGCCATTGAACGATCAACGCGTAACTGTTCGCGCCGAAATATGACCATGCCATATAGAATAGAAATATACTTGAGGTTTGAAGCTGAAAGATTTTTACTACGACAAATGGAAAAATAACAGGAGCAATGAATACTACCATCAAAATTTAAGTTTTACAGAAATAAGGTCAGTAGCAATGATAAGAAAATCCAAGAAGTGCTACTATACCAACCTAGTGAAAAAAAATGATGGTAACACGAAGAAGATATGGCAGATTGTTAAAGACGTCACTGGCATGGGTAGCAAACAACGCATTATACCTGATAATCCAACTCGCGAAGTGGCCGACAACTTTAATGATTACTTTACTAATATTGGTCTCAGCCTTGCGAGGAAGTTCCCTGCTCATATGCAGAATTTAAATGCACCCTGTATGTTACCAACAATTCCATCTATGTGATGTGACTGAGCATGACATCCGACAAGTTATTAAGAAGTTACCAGGGAACAAACAGCTGGCCATGGACGCCATATCATGAAGGATTTTAAAGGAGAATATTGATGTTTTGTGTGGTCCCTTATGCATATATTTAATCATGCATTTCCTCTAAAACTTATCCTAGTATAACTTAAGACCGCCAAAGTATAACAGTGTACAAATCTGGTGATCGGAATCTTCCAGACAGCTACAGACCAATATCTGTCCTGAGTAGTATTAACACTACGCTTGAAAAACTAATTTCGGTCGCAATTAAGGCGCTTCCTGGGTGAACAGAATGTACTTTGTCCCCAGCAACACGGCTTTGTTGCTAACAGGTCCACTTCAACGGCTGTTTCGATGCTTACGCAATACATTAATTCCGCGATACATGAAAACAACATAGCAATAGCAGTATTTTTATGACATACGAAAGGCATTTGATGCTATTAGTCATTCCATTTTACTGGAAAAAATGCATTCCTATGGGATAAAAGGGTAACTCGCTTGATTTCTTTTCTAGTTATTTATCGGCACGCTAACAAAGGTAGTCATTGGTGACATCAAGTCATCTTACGGTTATATTAATGCGGGTGCCACAGGGTTCAGTTTTGGGCCCTATATTGTTCTCTCTTTATATCAATGATGTCCCGCGATCCTACAGAGGTCAAGGGCACTGATGTACGCGGACGACACTGTTTTCAGTTTTCACAGGACACTCCTTAGCAGATCTACAAAATGACGCGATGACCGATTTATCGAACATTTCGGAATGGTTTGCCAGGAATCATGCTGACTGGTTAACTGTACTAAAACAAAGTACATGGTGTTTCACCTCTCGTAGGAAACATAATTGACGCTGAATCCTATAACCCTAACAATAACAACGCTCCTATTCAACAAGTTCTTGTTTTTAAAATATTTAGGCGTCACTTTTGATGAGCATTTACACTGGCACGAGCAAGTAAAGAGTGTATGCGCAAAGGTAGCCTATGGCTGCTATTCTCTAATAAAAGCTCGCCATTATTTCCACAAGCTATATACTTCGCACACTCTACTTTTCATTGTGTCACTGTCACATAGGTTTACTGTCTGGAATCGTGGGGTGTGACGTACAACAGTTGTCTAAAACTCTTGAACGACTTCAAAAAGGCGTACACTGAAAATCATAAGCCAAGGTGAATCAGTAGGTAATATTTTTCCATCACAACGCATTTTCTCGGTTCCGATGTTGCGCGACTACAAAATTGCCGTTTCAGTAAATAACATAATTAATAGAATTCACCTTTGCCTGCTGATCTTTTTTCAATTCCTAAACGCAATACGCGACATGCTTCGAATGGTAACTTCAATCTGCCCAAATGTTTCAATGTTTACGGAGAAAGACTAATACAATTTAATGGAACAAAAATATGGAACACGGTCCCCCTAGAGATTAAAACGGCACGTAATTTCAGCATGGCATGTAAATCATTTTTTCTGTGGAGTCAAGACATGTAAGCGTGAGTGTGTTTGATTCGATTTTCATTGTATTGTTTTTCAATAAGTGCCTATGTATAGCAAGCTAATTGTAAAGCTAATAAGTATGCATGTCTGCAGGAAAAAATGTATTATTGCGTTGTCTGTATTTATATGATTGCTTTTGTTTGTTATTTCAAAGCTGACCTGCACATTTTTTTTTTTATGTTGCACATTGTATGGACCGGCCACTAGCCACTTTAGGCTATCGGTCAAAATAATCCCTGTAATGCATATATCTATTCATGTAAATAAAGTTTCATTGATTGATTGATTGATTGATGCAAGGACACGCAAGGTTAGTCGGTGTTTGTATCATCCGTCTTGCATTATTCACGTCCCTCTTCGCACGCCTGCCATTCTGTACATTGCCCTTGCCGTGACATGCAGCTGGACGCACTAAGCACAGCGTTATCGTGTGCAGATTTGCCGGTTAATAAATTTACGCGGTTATTGTACACGCCATACGAACTCTGGAAGTCACAGCAAGCGATAGTTAAGCTAACGATGACGAAGTTGTTTTTGAGGATATGCCGGTGTTGGTTATGAGAGCCTGCTGGGTTGTCGTGAATGCGATCGCAGCAGGAGAAGTCATCGCGACGCTTACGCGTTCATACAATGAATGGTCAGTATAATTAATTAATTAATCAATCAATCAATCAGGGCAGCAAACTATTCTGAAGCACTGTTAATTATTTTCTTTTAGTTTGTTAACTAGAGACAAGCTGTTGATTTTTGTGCTAAGCGTCTAAAATTTATAATGCAGTCGCAGTTCAGAAACAAGTCCTTGTCAAGCACTCTTCGTTGTTTCTTCCATTTTCATCCGCCCAAGCAATAACGAGGTACTTGCTCTGGCGCAAGTGAACTTATAAGAAAGGCCATCCGAATCGTGCCCTCTAAGGGAACTACGTGTTCCGGCAGGTGCTTCTTTTCCAAGAAACACGACGAGCACGATAACGCACAGTCATACGGGCAAGGCAGCTTCACAGGTCGTCCGTTGTCCATATACCCGGCACCATCGACTTGCCCCGACGATTCCTTTTCTTTCCCTGGAACAGCCGCTGTGCAATATTGCCGGGACGACTTACGACCGTGCCGATTGCCTCTCGGCTCATTGTCCCCCAAATCGCTCGTTTCAAACAAACTCCCGCGACGTGAGGACGAGGCACATTCGCCCGTTAATGCCCGCCCCTCGCGCTTTTTTCTCGCACCTCTCTTTAATGTGCGACCATTCTCACGTAATTTGGCCCCATTTGCTCGCGCTTTGCCGCGTAATTCTCTTTGTTTTCTCCTGAACAATGAACGAGCTCTTAGGAACATTTGTGTCCACCGTGTCCACTCAGATATTTTTTTTTGTTAGTCTTTGGCTTGTTCAGAGGCGACAAGTGCGATCTTACATCTGGCAGACCGAGAAAACAAAAATAAAATAAGAGACAGAGAAAAACAGGAAAAAACGCCAACTTTCCTTATCTTCTGTCAACACTTTGCACTTATCTTCATGCAACGTTTGGACTTTCAGCACAACCTCTTTTGTAACTTGTATTATGTCGAAATGGATAGCGGAGTCTGTGGACGCTTTCGGGCGTGTAGCGCGCACACTTTTAAGCCGGCGCGTCCTAATGCTTTAATGTAATCGCTCCCACTGGAGGCATAAGCTTCATTTTAAAGGCTCGTTTCGTGCGCTAATAATGTCGTTGACGATTTTACGTGTTTTTTCTTTGATTCGGTGTCACCAAGTGCCGCTTAAGTATACAGACTCTAACAAACTACGTTGTTGCCCGACTGACCATGCCTTTTAAGAAGCTACGCAAGGAGGAGGAGGAGGAGGAGGAGGAGGAGAAGCAGGAGAAGAAGAAGAAGAAGAAGAAGAAGAAGAAGAAGAAGAAGAAGAGAAGAAGAAGAAGAAGAAGAAGAAGAAGAAGAAGAGAAGAAGAAGAGAAGAAGAAGCCGACATCGCTCTCCCAAATACGTGCAGGCACAAATATCTTTTCTCTGACCTTGGCCACTGTAATCGCGGGAAGGCCAATTGAACGCTTAAATGACGGCGCGCAGGCAATAAGGCATTTCCCAAGCAAACACTTAAGCGGAAGTTGAAGAAGACTTTCTGTGGGGAAAAGAAAGAAAGGGAAACGATTGAGATTTAAGACTCAGGAAATTAAGTGCGATTAAGGGACTGCCGAAATGTAGCGAAAGTAGCAGGAAAAGTGACAAAAAAGACGACCCATCTGTAAAGCGCGAAGACGGAGCTGTTGCGGTGCCAAGAAAACGAAAGACGTGGCGCATGTCGAACGAAGGATAACAATAAGAAAGCAACAGAAAAAAAGCAGTCCGAAAGCAGGCCACCAAATGAAGTCAAAGTGAATGAGAATGAGCGGAAAAAGGAAAACAACGGTGAGCTCGCAGAGCCGCAGTGGCACAATCGGTGCTGCCTTTGTCCCGGAACAATGAAATTTCTTCCCCCAGTGTATCCACAGGCTCCGCGCGTCGTATGGTAACGGCGAGGTGCATCTTTAGCGACTCCTTTCGGCAAAGTAAAGTAATTGGTTTTCAGCGAGACGCTATGCGCGCGGGCCAACGCGCTCGCACATTCTGTGGCGTCCCCCGGGAAGTCGACGACGGAGGCGCTGATCCTCCTGGGAATGTGAATCCAGATTCAAGCGCTGCGAATGAAAGTAGAGTAACGAAGTAAGCGCCGCTTCCTTGGCACCAAGGAAGCTGGAGCTGTTCTCGAGTAGTGGAAGGCAGCAGAAGATTGGGACAACGAGAGGCTTGGCGGAGAAAGCCAAGAAAAGTGGACACGGAGCTGAGAGATTGAAAGTGCAGATTACGCGTTATTTTTCAATAAACCATGTTGGTTGCCTTAACGACACTTCACTTTTTGCGATCCGTACGATGTCTATTGGAAACTGATTCATCGCTATCATTTTGTTGATTAATGATACAATATGAAGGGATGATAGATAGATAGATAGATAGATAGATAGATAGATAGATAGATAGATAGATAGATAGATAGATAGATAGATAGATAGATAGATAGATAGATAGATAGATAGATAGATAGATAGATAGATAGATAGATAGATAGATAGATAGATAGATAGATAGATAGATAGATAGATAACAACGTTTGATGATATCCCCAGAGCTGTTAGCCTGGTTTATCGCCTGGCTTGCTACACCAGGTGTCGGGCGGTGACTATGATATATACAATGATGACATACACACACAAATAATACGTACTTAACGAAACTTTATGAATGACTCTTTCGTATATATGCGTAGGGATGGACGCGTACGTATGTGGACACGAAAGATGAGTGCGGGCAAATAAGAAGTAAACAGAGGGAAATAACTAAGAAAAACGTGACAAATGCGGGCACAAATCCACGCACAAGTGCTTTCGGCGTTCACGTGTATAAGTTAATATGTATCGAACGTGGGTGCACGGTAGCCCAAAAACGAACGACGAAGAAGGCACGACGTCTCTCTGCGTACACAAGACAGCGGGCACAGTGCTGTTCTGTAGCGACAGCGGCTCGACCGCTGGGTCGGCCACTTTGCATAAGCCACAAAGCGATATTGGCGCCGCGACCGCCGACACGCGTTGTCTTGAAGGGAGAAGAAATGCGATCAGAGAGCTCGTCGGGGCGGTCGCGCCCAGCGCCTCACTGTCCGTCCTTCCCCCTCATACCTTTCTTCCACGCCGTTCGAACAAAAGGAAAGATACGAAACTTGGGCTAACACCGGGAGGGGCGACGAATATGACGTTGTGGATGAGAGACAGGGATCCGGACAGAAACCGTCGCTCGTCTCCGGGTGTAAAGGAGGAGGGGAAGGAGGAGGAGGGGGAGGGAGAAAGGTGAGCGCGGCAGCGGTGAGATGAAACGCTCGCGAAAGGCGGCTGCCCCGAGGTGTTGCAACTGGAAGATATGGCCACTCTCTTTCGTGTCTCTTCTCACCTCGGGTGACGCACTGCGCGCTGTTTGCGCCTCCGGTGGCCGCAGCGTGGGGATTAGCCTGGGGCACGAAATTGCCGGAGGAGTGCCCAATTTGCAGCACGACCGCCCGAGCACCTCTTGAGGAAAAAAAATATATGTTGGAAGGTGAGGAGGCGAAGAATGCGGGTAATGCTTCTTGGAGGACGCCTTGTGTACACAAAGGGGGGTGAGGGATTTTCTTACGGGCAGAGAAAGAAAAAAAATGTTTTTCCCTCTTACCTCCTCTCACGTTTCTTTTCTTTCTTTTTTGTTGTTCCTCACGCTGTCGACGAGATGACCCGTCCTCGGAAAGGTGAACCATGTTTTTGTCCAACGTGATGGAAGCTCGCACTTTTTTGTCAGCCGGACTTGTCTCCTCGAACGTCATTGTTCGCGAGCTTCGCAACGCATTCTAGGATAAAGAGAATAAAAGGGGAGATTGCTCCGGAACACACTGTCACCTTCATGCAGTGCTCCTATAGCCACTGTTCGGCTTTAGCGGGAACTAAGCTCAACGGCACTCTTCGTGAACGACTTTCATAAGTGAAAGCACAGAGCAGGAACGCCCTATAGCCGCGCTGACATGAATACGACAGAATGCAAGTGTAGCGCATCACCTTTCCTAGCGTGATATCCCATGTAATACGGTTGCGATGCCGTGTACATGCATAGCGCATTACCTCTCTAGATAGCCATCATAGTTACATAGGCTGCTTATGTATGTGCATGTGTCTGTGAGCGGGTTTGTATGCGCGCATGTATCGCTGATGACCAGGCAAGAAGGGAGGTTTCCTCATTAAATTTCGCTGGAGGTATCAGACGTGACCTGAAAATGAACAGGTTGCAAAATACTACATCCGTACGACAGTCGATGGCTGACTTGTCGCCCACGCGTCGTATCCCTTGACGTCACTCACGTTAGTGAAGTGGTTTCCAAGAGCAACTCAAGCATATCTTTCTTCGAGTAATTAGCTCGGTTATACGGTTGAGTCGATCGAAACCGGCGTCAATGGTGGAGGCTTTCTGGGCTTCTCATCTCTCTTGTCTTTATCGTTGCCATTGTGTGGTCCCTGCGAATCTCAAGAGCATTCTCGTTCGCTAGACTGCGCGTCCTCGGGTTCTTTTCCGGTCGAGACCGTCCTGTGCGACTGGCCGTGCTAACAAGCTGGACGCTCGAGCACGATCGTGTCTTGGCGGACCGGCAAAGACGCGACGTGCTCGCTAGACACGGCACGAAGCCCGATGCTTCTGTCATTCGAGTGGCACCGAGCTCTGAACCGCGCATTTTGATTCGCTTCGGCCACACAGGAGGAACAGAAAAACGGAAAGAATAGCCAGATAAAAAAAAAAACGCCCAGATAAAGAGTATAATTAGAAAGACGGCTGTATGTTGTATCGTTAATGTTGTTTTTCAACATGCTGTCTGCGTTTGTTCAACCTCCCTTTTCCTCCCCCTGCGTCTGAAATGCTAACGAAAAGTAAAGGTTAACCACAGTACTGGAGTCTAGACGAAAACTCCGGTCGATTCAATGCAATCTCATTACTCTGTAACGTCACTTTATTATTACCCCCTGACATTTTTATTTCTACGCTGACTCCACGAGAAAAACTGTCCTTCGTCTGTCTGTCTGACCCTCTGTCACGTAAGACGATCACCGCCATAGTGAAATAAATAAAGAAAACAAGTAGTTTTCTTGGTGGGGCTGGTTTGAACCTGGGCCCCACGCTACGAAGGCGAGTGGCCTAATCACTGGGCGCACACTCACTGTATTTTTCTTCATGTGTTTTATTAGATGCTCATTAAAATGCACCACGAAAAACACAAATAGTATGACGCAGATATACAATCACATGTGACATAAACACACAAGCATTACTACGAAAACACTCGACGGCTATCATAAAGTGCACTGTTACAGCGAGAGTTCTGTATATCATGTTACCCAAGAAATGTGGCTGCGCACTCACGCTTGCGACAGATGTTGATATATCTGAACCATACAATGCGTTGCACCCGCGGTGCAAAACAAATGTAAGAGGATGACCCTTTCTATGATGGCCACGTTGATTTTCATTGCAGGACAGTAAGATCCTTTTGCAGGACAAGATGTTAAGCCGACATGGAGAATTGGACACATAAGAAAATTTCAACTTTGCGAATAGGGCCTCTCGAGACGCTGACGAGCGTTAGAAAGAAGATGAAAGACGCCAGGCCGATGCCGCCCGAAAACAGCTTGCTAAGGAAGGATACAACCTGCAATGGAACTCTACGCTTATGCACCATTCAGACAACTCCCAATACTCATAGACAACTGCCACCAAGCAATCCCAAAGGAGATTCTGCGGGGATTTTATTATTATTATATTTTCGATTTGAAACTTTTTGACAACTTGTGGCACGAGCAAAAGCTTGAGCCGTCTACTAGGTCACAATCACCGCGGCATTCAACAGCTATATGTGGTCTACTTTTGCAAGAAAGACTCGCCATCGGAAATGAGACTGCGTACGTACTTCACTGCGCGATAAATTTATAGCAGGATATTGCAAGCAAAAAGCGACACCTAACGCGAACGTCAAGCGCAGCGTCTATGCAAAACGCTGGGAGCATAGTCTATTGAAAAAACAGTGTTTACGAAGATGGAAACGGTCTAGTACTGTCATAAGGAGAGCTTATCCAATGAATCGGCTGCAGACATACCTGCATAATGTGCACTTGCAGTAAATTATGAGAAAACGAGAACGAGAAACGCCGAGCGAAATGAAAAGATTTTAAAGAGTAAAATGTCGTTTCGGCTTCAGTACGGAAGCCTTGCTCACATATAAGTCTTGTCTTATTCACATAAATGTTGGTCGGCGCTTCTTGTTTTCGTTTTCTCATCACTCCTCTTCCCGAACAGACGATTCATCGTCAAACCGCTGCCATGCAGTAATTGTTTTAAATGTGAGTCAGCGCTACATATGTGCGGGTTCGATTTCCGCAAAATCCTCTCCGTCCTTTCTGTGTGCGCACAGAAGTCATGTTGCTATTTTCATAAAACAATTAAAAACATGTATGTTCAGCCTAATCTAAACAGCATAAAGCTTTCGGGCATCACAATTAGCCCGGACTGCAGCTGTCGCACAGCGAAGATCATTTTTGGCAATGTGGCTGACTTTCAGCTGCTTTAGTTGCATTCTCAGAGTCGCAGGCAGGTAATCAAGACGGCGCGGTGCTGTGGCCTATATACGTACGGGAATCTGCGTGGCTGTTCACCGTTTGTCCGAGAGACCAAAAACGGCAGCTACCGTTTTCCTTCGCTCGCAGAGAAAGCGAATCGCACCTTGCTGCCTTGCTTACCTAACACCCCCCTCCTCTCTCTCTTTCTCTCTCGAAACGCGTGTTAGCTAACACGTTCGTTGTTCGCCCTGTAAGCAATTATTGGCAGTGGCACCGACTTTCCACGCCAAACTGGGCGCGCGCGCGTGCGAGAAAAAAAAAAAAAAGCGAGACAGGGAGCCTTCGCTATAGAGCGCAAGGCCTGTCCCAAACCGCTGCTGCGGCACCAACGCTATAATTCAATACTCTCACGCAAGGCCGGGGGTTTGTGTAGATTAATCGTCACTCGAACGAGCCGCGGGCTGTTTTGCGTGAGACCGGTAGTGCACGCGCTCGCACTGATGACGATTTTCGCGCGTCCTGGCGTCCGTTCCCTTTTACGTTTTGCTCGATGTTTCGTCGATTCCACGTGGTCGGTGTAGTGCTGCAAGCACAGAGGTGCTTCTGCCGAAAGCAGTATACAGGCACGATTCGCGGAATGCACAAAAGAGAGCGACATATTGTTGTTATGGCAGCCGCGCGTTGTTTTGCGTGGGCGTTGGTTATAAACAACCTGAAACCGCCGTTCCTTGCAAAACTGTTCTCTCTCTGCCTCGTTTTTGTTTTTACAACCACCAAAGTGCGGACCCGTTTGCAATCATTCTTTTCCAGTGGGCCTAGAAATCCAATTTGGACCGGTGGCTTTCGCACGGTAGCGGAAGTGGCGCTCCACAGGTGTATGGTCGGCACGCGAGAATGAGAGGAAAACAGGCACGTTTGACCGGGCTCATGCGAAATACTAGGCACTGCCGCCTCTCCGGGGGACGCGTCGCTGAGGGTATCGCCTGTTACCGGCATTTAGTGTGTTTGGCCTTGCACAGTAAAGGTAGCGAGGATGTGGTAACAGTTTGAGAGCGCAAGACGAGGCCTCCTTCAGCGTAATAATTTGCGAGATTTCAACTGGCCTGCGCGCGCAGTTCACGGTCAGCCGTTGACGTCGATGCACCGCGACATCGAACCTGCTGAATGGAGGAACTATTTATTATAGAGTCGCACGCCCGTTCTGCCTTGTCTCGCATGACTATCGTGCGCGACCAAGTGATTTCACTTCGTTTTGGTGTTTTCGATCACGCAAGCGACTTTAACAGCGTGTAGCCGAAAAGCAGCAAACCTGATAGGCTGAATGCTTAGTGATGACATTGTCCACTTGTTTTACGAAGGAATAAGTGGCGAGGAGAAGATAGCGCCTGCATAGGAAGGGTAGCGAAGGCGAGGAAGAAACCACTGTTTCGTCTTGAATTCGCAGTGGTTCAGGAAAGCCTTACATGTCTCATGCGAACGTGACCTTGAGCGAAACGGCGTCGACTCGAAATCGTACAAAAAGTCACATGACCATCAGCGCGCCTCGTTGATCGAGGCGCGGAGCTACGCGTTCATTTCGTCTTTGTGGCGTTTGCGTGAACAAAAAATTAAAGAAAGCGGCATACGTGTTATATAAAGTGTGCGGTAAGATAGCCACACCGGATGGTTTTTGCCTTCGAGTCGTTTTGGGCGAACGCAAAAAAACCTGTGGTTTTTTTGGAATACCCCGACGGCGCAGAATTTCATTACATTGATGGTTGTAAGACCTAAAGTTGGGGTTAATGGGTTGTACAAAGCTGTACTGATTGCACGGCGTTACTGTGGTACAAAATACACGATGGAAAGTCGTAGAGGACGCAAAAAGCGCGAAATCTTGTTTTGATTCGTGATCATCTTTTCTTCACCCCATTTGTATCGCAATAGCTCGCTGCAATCTATATTAACGCGTGGCGACAACTTGACTCCCGCACGTTCGTAAGTGTTGCGTGACGGGAAACAAGCACGCACAATGCAATAGCATTAAAAGCGCCGCAAAACTATATAAAAGTACGTTTAAAGAATTGAAAAAAAAATGAAGCTGAGGGCTCCTAAAATTGCATGGCTTAGTTTGAGACAAGCGTTCCGAGCACAGGCATAAAAATAAGAGCAATATTAAGTTGATTATGTTTGTGGAAAACAAGCTCTTCGCTCAAGATGAGTGCGTGAAGAGATTGATACTCGTCTGGCGAATATGAATAAAATCGCTACAGCGAGCTAATGTGCAAGGTGCAGTTCATGACTTAACAAAATATTTGTGGCGCAACTGAGACAAGAAAGAAAAAAAAGACGCGATAGGTCTGGCGCTCTACTGTCTTCTCTTATCGCCCAACGTCACACTCTGCTAACGCAGTTCATCAGTGTGTGCACCTTAGTAACACTTTAGCATGGCGTCTAAGTTGTTGAGGCGGGTGTGCATAAAAATTTACCATGTCCGTGTTAAAAACAAAGCAGTTAAAGACAGCAATGAAATGCAGTTGCTGTATGGTGTCTGAATAATTCGATGTGTGGTGCTTAGCATATATTATATCATGCGTAAGACGGCTTTCCTGCAATAAATAACACAAGCGGCATTCATCCAACTTTTCTCCTTGGGTTGGCGCCGCTGGGGATCATGGCTTCGGAAATACTCTAAGCAATCGCTCGGGCACGTCGTGTGCTGTAACGAACCTTTTTCGCAGAACTTCTGCCATTCACATATTTAGCAATTGTGACTAATTTCAATTATCTAACGTGTTCACGAGTATTATCCCGATAAGACTATTCTGAGCTGCACTTCAAAGCTGTTTTAATTGTAAGCTTGGAGGCAGTGTGGCTAGCCAAGGACGCACGATTATTTTTGCAGAAGTACGGTAGATATGTTCTGATATACACGACGTACTGACTGCAGCACGAATGCTGCAGTTTGTCATCTACCCTCAGGAACAGATCTTTAGCTAGCCGAAGACTTGTCACGAGGGGATTGCATGGACTCCACAGTTGTTACCAATGGTGCCTTCTAGCACAAACGTTGCTACACCGAGCTTCGGCAAGCCACCGTTGGATACACGCTAGTAAATTTGTATGTCACACCTTCTAAGCAACGCGCATCAGACAACTTTAAGGCGAGTATTATTTCAGATCGCGAACGAATCGACATAACCGAACACCCTGTCGACACTCGAGAGCTTAGCAATCTATATCTCCACTTACGGATGCGCGAAGGCCGCTTCGCACGGTAAGACGACGTACTCGTCGGTCGATGCCGGCTCGCACAACGACTGCAGTCTCGCAGTACGTGGGTAGTGTCAACTTAAAGGCGGCCGAAGCAGCTTTGGTCCCATCAGTGTGCAGCATAGAAGCCGGCAAAAATATCTGTTTTCCTTTCTCTCTTTTACCCACCTATTCCCCTCCCCATGTGTAGGGTAGAAAACTGGACGTATAGTCTGGTTAAATCCCTACATTTCCTATTTCTTCTCTCTCTCTCTGTTTTTCTAATAAAGAGTCTCTCTCTTTCGCTGGAGTGGACACCGATACCGCAACTGCCGGACTCGAGTGCCATTGAGAGGAGGGGAGAAGTGCAGCAACTGATTGGGCATACGGCCGACGAAGAGAACGCTTTGCTCATCTTTCCCGTAAGCGAGGGGTAAACCAGAATGCAGAAAAAGAAAGAAGAACAAATTTAATATTTGCACTAAGTCGCGCAAAGCTTGGCACAGCGAAGCACGGGCCCGTTCCCCGCCCGTACTCCGCGTCGAGCGAGACGTCTAGCTTCGAGATGCGCGGCTTCCTCCTCGGGAGCACGCACTTTCTTAGGACACCCCATGACCCTCTGGACACGATCGGGCGCGCCAGGCTATGCCCTATAGAGCGGAGGTTGCGCGCGATGGCTCCGCTGGTGGTCGTGGCTTGCTTGCTTGCTTCAACATCCTCACCACTACACCATCACATCCATCCTCCTTAAGCTCACTTCCCTTTCCCACCCCATTGCTGAACAATACTATACAAGGCTATGCTATGCTCTGCTAGCGTGCCTGGATAGCCGAGTGGTTAGGACGCTCGCTTTCGGATCGAGAGTACGCGGGTTCGAATCCCGCCTCGTGAACAATTTTTTTCGGCAAGAATATTGATTGCTCTTTCTTTCTTTCTTTCTTTCTTTCTTTCTTTCTTTCTTTCTTTCTTTCTTTCTTTCTTTCTTTCTTTCTTTCTTCTTCTTTCTTTCTTTCTTCTTTCTTTCTTTCTTTCTTTCTTTCTTTCTTTCTTTCTTTCTTTCTTTCTTTCTTTCTTTCTTTCTTTCTTTCTGTACTCGTTCTCTCACCCATCAGGATTATTACAGGCCACGCTGTAGCGGTGAGTAGTGCGATTTGCCCAAATTATGTGGCGCATACCCGTTCATGATGATGATAGTTTTGCGACAAGGTCGACATTTTACGACCGGCTTAAACAGTTTCGCTATTAAAAAGAAACTCGCCAAGTTTTTATGCATCGCCTAAGACAACTCGAAGGCGAAACCCATCTTATTCTTCTTTTCCTTTGCAGTCGATGTATCGATCCTCCCCAACTCACCCTACGCAAGCCTTGTGCACATAACGTAGTTCTGAACTGCCTCCGGGAAAGGAGGCAATGCAAGCTTTCTGTACCTCACCTGGTTTCACCAATGCCTCCGTGATCGGCACCACTTTGACCAATCGACGATGCCATGTAATGACGTCATCACGTGACGTCGCAGTGACGTCATGATGACGTAGCGGTGACGTAACAAAATTATGCAATATGTGACGTTTGATGACGTCACCATATGACGTCATCACGCGATGATTTTTTGCATCACTCGTGTTGACGTCGACGTCGATGGTCAATGCCAAGGAAAGCTCCAAAGCAAGACTTTCACAGCTGCTGCAAGTGGGGCCTCCTCTGCTGTGGCGTTTCTAGCGGCAGCTTCTGTCCCTACGGCAAACTTTGCGTGGCGTTTCGTGACCAGTAGAAAAATATCAACGTTTTAAAAATAAACGCAATCAGTATACATCGCCATTACCTCTATAGCTTTCATTTAGCCGCTTCACTACAGCTTTGCTTTCACGTGGACGCAGGGATTCTTCATTTCTGAAGCTTTTTCGGATTTTGATGTAGGCGTTTATCCCGTCGGGAAGTGGCAGAAGCTGTTGAAACCAAATAACTGAAGCACTGATGGCGATATCGCTCTAGACAAACGTTTACATCGATGATTCGGGCAGAGGAGCATTTTGCAGACATAACAAACCACCGGCAATAGCTTTTTCAGTACTAGCAGGTCAGAGACGAATAAAAATGGAAAGAAAGGAAAAATGGACTGGTGTGAGGCTTTGCTAATGCTGCAGAGGAGAAATATTTCCAATACGATGACGTGCATATATAGGCAGAAGCATGTGTTCTTGTTAGAGTCAACTTACCTGCAGCTTAAGACGCACGCTGCTTAAGGGAGGATTATCTCTCGCTCTGGTCTTCCCAGGAACCTATGTTCCTATTTTGAGAGTTCTATGTATCTTTATAGTCATTTCAGGAAGTGTGCTTGCTTCACTTCTTCACAAGACGCTTATTGCAGCCACGGCAATACTGCCTAATGAATTTCGCCAAGAACACACACAAAATCAAGCTTTTACCCGCCGTAAAAAGCGTAAAAGAATCACGAACAAATATTAAGAGCCAGACATTTGTTTCTGCTGGATCGGGCATGTCCTATAGCTAAAAGGGCGTATACCCCAACAGCGATCGTGATCCACTGATTAATCGTGCCCAGTCACCAGCTACGTTTGCCAATTTATAAGAGGTCGCTATTGGCCAAATCTGACTCGACTCAATTTTAAAGACGAAGCTTTGTTAGCGAACCATTATCAGAAGTGTAGTTAGCTGGGCAGTTGTATGGATCCATGGAAGTAAGCAGCGCGAAAAGCAAAAAGCTTTTTCGCGCTGCTTGCTTCCATGAACCCTAGGCACTTTGAGCGTATCTATCTATCTATCTATCTATCTATCTATCTATCTATCTATCTATCTATCTATCTATCTATCTATCTATCTACTATCTATCTATCTATCTATCTATCTATCTATCTATTATCTATCTATCTATCTATCTATCTATCTATCTATATCTATCTATCTATCTATCTATCATCTATCTATCTATCTATCTATCTATCTATCTATCTATCTATCTATCTATCTATCTATCTATCTATCTATCTATCTATCTATCTATCTATCTATCTATCTATCTTCTATCTATCTATCTATCTATCTATCTATCTATCTATCTATATCTAGCCGCCTACGTCTGGGTGCTCTCGTGATCGCTCCTTAACTTGGTGTAGACCAAAATTGGCATGGGAGGAAGAGGGTTTGACGAATATGACTGTCGGGTCATGACATGAATAACGTGAAAATCCTGCCGCGTACGTCGCCAAACCCTTTCCTTCAGACACGTGTGGCACATACCCGTTACCACAGGCCGCGGTGTACGTGATTGACAGTTTTTATGTACCCAGGAACGGCGAGACCAGCCATTGGTAATGTAAATGCCAGAGCGTTAAGAAAACCCGACATTGACAGCGTTGACCCGACGAATGGGAAAGAATAAATATTAGGATCCCAGCAGGGATCGAACACAAGCATTCTGCGTGGCAGTCAGGTATTCTAGCACAGAGCCACGCCAGGTCTGTAAACTGGTTTGCAAAAACAGCCTATGCAGGTGTAATGTCGGTTGCAGCGTCAATTGTGGTTGTGATGCTGGCTATCTAATTTTACAAGAAAGCAACAAACACTACATGTTTACTCCTACGATACAGGCGTGATATCAGATTACCGTCTGCGGTTCCAGTGTTCGCTCCGCTTTATTAATTAGCAGTCTAATAAACATTGCATTTGTATTCCTATGATTCGGCAAGCTATATTGAAGCATGCTCGCCCCCAGAGGAATACATTAACGAATGTTACTTATGGTATTCACATAATTGCACCACAAAGTGCACTTAGTTTCGATAATACTGACGCATGTTCTCTAACTTGAGGTTGACGTTACGTCGCACCACAAGTTACCCTTTAAACCACCAGTGTTGTCGACGTGCCTGGTAAGCCCACGATGTGCACACAGCTATTACACTTACAAAAACACGACGATCCATAACGTACCGCTTGGCTCAAAGCCATAAAATACAGCATAGAAGTACTCGCTAACTGCTTCGCATGAAACCGATTCCCACAACGCGTGGGATCTGCGAATTTATCTCAACATGTTAGTCGCTCGTTAGACGGAGCAGCGAGCGCTCCTAAACATTTTAGGCAATCGAGTGCTTGTTTTTTTTTTCTTTTTTCAAATTGTTAATTGTGCGAATAGCGAAGGCACATGTCATTTGGTGTATTTCGCCTCTTTTTATTATTACTTACGCATTGATTGTTTAAAACAAAGCGCATTTGTTGGCTTCTTAAAATTTGCTTCCGACCACCGAGCTTACGAGCTCGGGAACAGTTTCGGAGAAAATTAAGAGTTATTTTATTTATGCATTCAACTACACCTTTTCGTTCAATTCCGAGGTTTTATTCCTTTTTCATTGCACAATCAGGATCACTATTTTAAGGGCTCTGATGCGCATCTTTTGTGTTTGAATATTGTCTACTGTGACAGGAAGCCCTCCGTAATGATTGCGCAGCGTTCCTTTGTGCTCTTCCTGTGTTCCTTCCTGGATCCACAAAAGAAATGGTAAGTTTTTAATTGCTCGGTAATTACATCTCAATAAATGTCCGCTAGATCGTGAAGAGTATTTCGGATATCTTACTCTTTTTTTCTCTAGACATTAAGAGCCATTTCGCCCGACTCGGGATTCGTAATTCTGCCGCATTTTTAATCACGAGAGTATCGAATGAAGCTTGACTAACACAATGGGTACCGTGTCTCCAAGGGAAGCTTGAGAAAATTAATGAAGGACGTCCGCGCAACCGTTGTAGACCTGCCCCGCTTGGTTTGGCCGTAGATCGAAATGTTGTAAGTACGTAAATCTCGCGTCGTGTTGCCACTTACTTGTTCTAAAGCTTTCGTTTTGAAAAGCACGAATATGAAAACGTGGAGTGTTACAAAGGCTGAAAAGCAAGACATTTTGACGTTGGGAATATGAAGCTGGAAAACATTGCAAAAAAAAAGTATCTGTATGAAATTTGTACCGGAAAGGAGGAAATATTCCTTCCAGCATGAAGCAATTTTAGAGAATAGCGATTCGCGCGCTAGAAATTGCCGCACGCGAGTTTCTTTTCAACGTCCCGAGCGAATGGATTTTTCGTGATGTTTTCCAACGTGGCTCCCATAGTGATGCAGTGTGTTTCGTGTTCTACTCACATCAAATTTATAACACATTTTGCGAAGTTCACAATGACTTCCGGACGCGTAGTTCTCGCGAAGTGATGACTTCAGGGAAAGCGATTAGCAAACGTAACAAAGCCCGTACGAACTCGAGAAGAAAGTTTGTGTTTCTTTCAGCGATGTGGTCCTACGCGTATCGCAAAGTCACAGAAGCACGTAGCAGGCGATGTTGAATGTGTTCGCTTTCTCCTTACGAGTATCCTTACATATAGCAACATAGTTCACAGACTCTCTTTGAATTATGGCCGAAGACACTCGCCTCAGTGTTGAACTTCTGTTTTGGTAGGGTTTAGTATAAAGATTCAACGCAACAAGGCTGCCGCGTGGGAGCAGGAACCTTCATTTTTACTTTTCAATTACATTTTACGGTCAGCGCCCAAAATTCACCTACTAACAATGTCTCCACTCGGCCAGACGGTATGCCTAAAAATCCTTCGGCGCCACGTTATGAGAAGGACAGAGAACGGATGGTCAGTTAGAACATCGGAATGGATCCGCGAAATGGGAAGCGCGGACGGGAGCGGCCAAGGTTAGGTGGAACGGCGAAATTCAGAAATTTGGATGCATAAAATGGAATAAGCTCGCGCATGACAGCATGGATAGAAGATCATTGGGAAAGTACAGGCGTGCGCAGGGTTCCCCATGTGGGGGGGGGGGGGGGGGGGGCGTTAGTTCATCGTAGCGCCCCCAACCCCTCCTACTTAGCCAATGTATGGGGCAGACTTTGTACACCCCCTTCTTAGTTAACAAGAGGGGGCGCCTCCCCCCCCTGCCGCCACCCCTTGCGCACGCCAATAGGGAGAAGCCTTCGTCCTGAAGTGGACAAAAGACAGGCCAGCGATGATGATTATACTGATGATGATGATGATGATGAGCCTAATCCGACTCACGCGAGTCGCTAAGGGGTGTTGTGCGGTTTTTTAGAGAGAAAGGGAGAAGAGAGAGCGAGAGTAAAGCAAGGAAAGGCAAGGGAGGTTAACCCGACGCACGTCCGGTTTGCTACCCTACACTGAGGAAAGGGATAACGGTGGGAAAAAGAGAGAAAGAAGAGAGAGAGAGGTACAGAATGACGCGCACACTTGGGAAAGCCCAATCAAGTCTATAGGACGGTCGCACAGACTGAGCGACACATTGTGACTGTTCACGGACAATGATGACGTGTAATACTTGGGCAGTACCATGTCATAATTTTGTAGTGTTGTCACAGGCTCTTCTCCTCCATTATTATTTCACGCCCCTTTTTCCTTGCCAATTACAGGGTAGCTAGCGGGAAGTTTCCTCTGGGTAACCTCGCTGTGTTTCCTTCCTCTCCCTCTCTATCTGTTTCAGGAAGATTTCAGGAAAAGTTAACTGAGTAGGACCTGTTGCGGATGCATATTTTTGCGCGCTAATGACACAGTGCCCCTCGGTAACTTCACTCAACGGAGAAGCGCAGCACTGACGTAATCGCAGGTTTGCGGCGAAGTTGCACATGGTTTCAGATTAATCGAATCCGACAAGAACGCTATGACAAATGTTGCCTGAAGTTTGCGCAAGTTATTCAGCCTAACGGCGTGCCACCGGGATATTACCGAACGTTAGGGACAGAAAATGCGATAAAATTTATGCCGCAAAATGCGAGGCCGTGAGTAATGGATTGCGTGAGCTCTCGCGAGAAGTGCCGAAGCCTGCTCTCCGTCATAGCGAATAGTCGAACAAATACGCTTTCTGCGGCTGAGCGATTTATTCCTGAAAGATAGGACACCTGAGCGATCGATGTCGCGGAAGTGTTGGCGTGCTGGATGGTGGAACCCAGCGCCATTCTATTTGTTGCGCGGCATACGCGTTCTCGGTTTACAGCAGTCGGCCCGCCCAAATGCCGGAAAACTTTTTTGATTGTGGGTTTTGTTGGAAGGGAACGTAAAACGCTTATAAACTCGCGCAATGCGTGCTCCAAATGAGAGTATCCATTTGCCGACTTTCTGGACTTGTTATCTTGTAAAGTCATCCACTCGCGTCTGAAGTGCTTCACTGTTTGAAATAATGCAAATGACCTTCGCACGTTATTGCATATTGAAGTACAAAGTGATCTGTTGTTGTTCTCACATTGATCAATGCCAGCATGCCTATAGTCCTTAAAAAGAAAAGGAAGCAAACATTGAAGTGGCTCCCAGAAAAAAAAAATTCGTTATCGCGAATGCATAGTAGACAGTGGCGTTATCTATAACATGCTTCACAATTTTTTGACAGAGAGTAGCGCGTTAGAATAAAAGGACGAAAAAGTAAGGAGAGAAATGAGGGAACAAGAAAGTGGGTCTGGCACGCCTGCTGTAGCAGTTTTGAGGCATCTGTGGCTTGGTACATCGCGTGACACTAGAGGCTAGACAACTGAGGACGACCGCGACGAAAATTCTGGAAGAAAAAGAAAAACTGTACAACGCGTAAACAGCGCATGGTGATGTCCACGGCACGCTAGAACGCGCGCTGTGTTACGCTGGCAAGGCACCAATTTTAGCTGTGTCATTTGTTCTGTACAGCCCTCTTTCACTGTCCTCCAGATAGGCGTACAAACGTAAGCACTATTACTGCTCCTTTTTTGGACAGTTCAGTCGTTTGTGAGTTGTCTCTTTAGTCTAATGACGACGTGTAAAGGAATAGAATGGCCCAATGACATGCTTGAAAAAATAATTAGCTTGTAATGAGGTGCATACGAAATCATGCACAAATATATACGCACATGCGTTTCAACTTTTGAGCGAATATAATATAGTCGTGTGACGGGGTAAAAAAAGTCACAGTTTCGCCTCAAGGCCGAAGCAATGAATACGATAGCAAGAAATTGAATGTGACAGGGAGAACGGCAAGCAGCTAGAAACTTGCTGCGCGCTGCTCAAGCACAAAGGACGCACGAAAAGAAAACACACAAGGTGAGTGCGAACTAACAACTGTCACAGCTTGAGATTTGCAGCGCACTCCTCAAACACAAAGAATGAGGCACGAAAAGAACGCACAGGTATAAATAGGACAGGCGCAAAATGCTACAGGTGTTACTTCAATTAACCGCTACTTTGGCTCTTCTAGCTTTAGCAGATCACTCCTTTCGCAAACGCGGCCGCTGCAGCTAGCAAAGTGACCTTCGTGTGGTCTATAGCTTCAACACAAATTTGCGGAGGACGGTACGAGGTCTGCGGTCATCCCCCGTTCAGAGGTCTCCATTCAAGGCTCTAGGCATTTACCAAAAGCGATCAGATATTGACGTAGCAGAAGAATTCTGCGCCAGATTATCTGGACAACTTACAGCACCCGACAGTTTACAACTTTCGAACAGCTGTCCACCACCACGTGTCTCCCGCATGGACCTCCCCTTCTCCATCCAAGAACTGAAGGCAGCACTCGCTTCGTGCAAACGTTCGTCAGCACCAGGACCTGACGGAATCTCCTACAGAGCCCTGTGTCATCTGGGTGAGCACGGGAGAATTGCTCTGCTTGAGCTCTATAACGAATCTTGGCAGGAGGGCACACTCCCCTTAAGTTGGAAAAACCAGTCGTTTGGTACCACTGTTGAAGCCTGGCAAGTCACGGCTGGAACTGGTATCTTATCGTCCGATCGCATTGGCTAGTTGCGTGGGCAAAGTGATGGAGAGGATGATCCTCGGACGCTTGCAGTGGTACATGAAATAGAATAACATCTACCCAGATACCATGGCTGGCTTTCGCCGTGGTCGATCATTAGTTGATAGCGTCATCGACCTAATCACCTTCGTGGAGCACGAGAAAGGGCAGCAAACGTCTTTGCGCTTCTTTGTTCCTCGACGTCAAAGGGCCTATGACAACGTTACTCATGAAGCCGTCCTTGCCGCGCTAGAAGACGTCGGAGTGGGCGGTCGAATGTTTAAATGGATACGCAGCTACCTCTGCATGCGATCCTTTTTCGTGATCACGGAGGACGGGGACACCTCCCTACACTACAGTTATCGTGGTGTTCCCCAGGGCGGTGTGCTGAGCCCTGTGCTGTTCAATCTTACGCTGATTGCTCTCCATGCACACCTGCCAAGCACTGTTTGTTTGTCAACTTACGCAGATGATATCAGCGTCTGGACATCTGCGGTAACTCGCCTGCAGCTGCGAGCGAGAATCCAGAGAGTAGCCACTCAAATTGCTCTGTACCTCCGTGATCGAGGCCTGGGAATTTCTACCGGAAAGTGTGCTCTTCTGGCATTTACGCGCAAAGCCATGACTAAATACAGTGTATCAATCAATGGTCAAAGTATACCGTATTGTCGATCACACAAGTTCCTGGGCGTCATAATAGACGGAGAAATATCATGGAGTCCTCACGTCTCGTACCTGAAAAAGCGGTTGGCAGGCATTTCCCACCTCTTCAAGGTTTTCGCTGGAAAGACTTGGGGAATGTCGCCCAGTGCTATGTTACAACTGTACAGGGTGCTGTTTTCTCGGTTTCCTGCGATACAGTTTGCCTGCATTAACTAACGCCAACAAGACAAGTCGACGCATGCTACAGAGTGTTCAGGCCCAGACCCTCCGGATTTGTTTAGGCCTGCCTCAAAGTGCTTCAACAGCGGCGACCCTAGCCATCGCCAAGGACCACCTCATAAAGACTCATATTGAGGTTGAAGCACTGAGGACCCACATAAGGCATCTTGCCCGGACACCACACCACCACCTAGCATCTCTACCAGCGGACAGACCACGCACCTCCTTTGCCGAACAGTAACCACACACGGCGAATCTCTACCAACTGGCTTTACACCGGCGGCGAGACCTTCGGTTCCTCCGTGGTGTCTGAAACAACCAATCATCAACCTGACAATACCAGGCGTCCAGAAAAAACAAGATCTGTCAGCACCAGCTCTTAGACAGCTCACTTACTGCTATTGTACGAGAAGTATCACGACTCGACTCACGTCTACACCGACGGCTCCGTCCTACCGAGCAGTTCAACAGCAGCGGTCGTGATTCCAACGATCGCCACAAACTATCAAGTTCAGGACGGCTCACCCAACAACATCGACGGCAGCAGAGCTCACAGCGCTTCGCGCCGCGCTGCTTTTCATTAACGACCAGATGAGGAAAAGGTGGGCGATTTTCTGCGACTCCAAGGCGGCACTGCAGTCTCTACTGTCGACTTTACGCCGCGATCCACACGAACAGTTGGTATTTGAGACTGCCGAGCTGTTCCACCACCTCACCGAGAAAGGACACTGCATTACTTAGCAAGGGTGGATCTTTGGCCTTGTTGGTGCGACATATGCATAACGTTAGCGCAGTACTGAAAAGATGAGGATGGGACAGGGAGTGACACACACACAAGCGCTAACTTTCAACAATGATTTATTGTGAGTCGGATCACTGCATAAATACATGAAAATTGCGGACATCAGGCACGCGCTAATGTGACGGATCTAGGAATGACAATTCTTTTCTGGACAATGATAATGAAGGTGCGCTGACACAATCTTGGCCTAACTCGTGTATGGTGACTGATTCAACTATCAACCGCGTGGTCTCATCTTTGTGCGTGCGTACGACAGAGCACTCATGAAAAGCAGGCGAACACCCACACGTGCTGCAATGCGCGGTTAACAAACCATCGCCACCCTTCTTTACATTGTTTTTGTGTTCTCTAAGCCTGTCGTTAAGGCAGCGGCCCGTCTGCCCCACGTAGAATTTCCCACACGAAAGGGGGAGCTTGTACACGACCCCTTCTTTGCATTCCACGTGGCGAACTCTGTGATTTTTTACGCAGCCGCGCGCTTTGTGAGCAGTTGGGTTGCTGAGCCTGCACAACTTTCCCAGCTTGTTTGGAGCCGTAAAAGCGACGCCAGTGTTTGCTCGAGCGCCCACTTTTTTAAGTTGTGGGAAATCTTGTGAAGGTATGGCATGACAGCGAACCTCTTCCGGGAAATCTCACCTGCGGCAGCGTTCTGTTGGCGACCTGAAGGCTTTTTGAGCTTCTCACCTGCGGCGGCGTTCTGTCACTTTCTGGTGTCGTTCTGTCACTCGTTCTGTCACCTTCTGACCACCTTCTGGTGTCAGTGCAGAATCCCTGCTCAGTTAACCGATGGTCAGTTAAAGCAACGGGGTGCATGCCAAGAGATGGGAATGTAGCCAAGCACGGTAGAGGGTTAGATGGAGTGACGAAATTAAGAAGTTCTCAGGCAGAAAATGGAATCAGCTCGCACAAGAGGCGGCAAACCGGAGATCATCGTGCGATGACTTCGCCCTGCAGCGCAGATAAAGCTGGAAATGATGACGATGATGATAAATTAATTTTTTAGATAACTGCAGTAGCCAAGGAACACTTTATCCAATGCTCACTCCGCCAATCCATGTACGACAAGAAAGAAGTGTATACATATCCGTTTTCTTTATAGCTGCATTTCTTTCGCAGCTTAAGTTGAACATGGGGTTACAGAACTGCGATCAGATAAGTCGACTGGAAAGGTGGGAATGTGCGCTGCTCATTCCTCCGTAGGTTATAAAGAATTAGGTGAATACTTGGCCAAAATGTCGCGCACAGAACGGTAACTGGAGCTGTTGGAAGGAAGCTATCACGCCTCTTCCAGCTGATGAATATTACAACGCGCATTCTAGATGTGCAGAAAGTATGACCCACCTCCTTGTTCGAAGAAAGGTTTCTGGTAAAGTTGAAATTAGGTTCTATGATATACGATGCATGCAACTGTATTTTGTGTTCAGCTTTTGTAATCGTTTGCACCTCCTTGATAATTGCAAACACCTCCCCGCATAGCTTCACGGTACGCGACGTGAATGCAGCGATAACTGCCGCGACGTTTCGGGGATGGTGAAGGAAACATACATAATGAACAGAGCCGTATGTGCAACAAACCATTAGACATATCGATGACCTCTGATGAACTCAGGACAAGAAAAAGCACTCTGAGGACCCGATGCGCGCTAGTCTTACGGCCGCGAAACCTTGACAGGTGATCCAGACAGGCCATTTTCTGATTCTCTGATTTTCTGAAAATGGTGTTGGTGTTCCCTCCGCACCACAACTTTCTTTTTTGTGAGTGTCGATAGCTGTTTCGCCGGCATGCGGAGGCTGGCGCTTATCTGGGCCTGGTGCGGCCGTGGTCTTCTCGCTTAAGCACCACATATTTATTTCGAGTATAACGGCCAGTGTTCAAGACCTGCCTACTTTTAACGCAATAGCGTTAAAGAGCTCGTATCGCAGAAATTCCGCCGTCGGTGTCGGCGCCGTTGGTTGTGAGCGAAAAATCATCATCTTGTCCGTGACCGAAAAATCGAAAAAGCTGCAAATAAAATAAGAATAAAAATGTTGGGTCCGAGTGAGAATCGAACCCAGGCCGCCTGCGTGGCAAGCAAGTGTTCTACCACACAGCCACCCTTCTGCTTGGAGCTGCACTGAAAGTAACTTTCATGCTTCCCAAAAATACCGTCCTGTCTACAGGTGTCACAGTACGAGATGTAATATCGCAGTAATATTGCGTGGTACAAGCGTACATTGCCATCGGGCGTCACACCATGTCAATATGATAACGACTTGGTGGTTTAAAGACAGCCACCCATTACAAAAGGCACACACATTACTGCGCGTATTTCCTTAAGACCACGTAGTGGGTGCATCACAACTTCGAAAAAGTTTCTCGCGCATAATTGCTCCTGGTTAAAGCATGCTACCCGTTACATAAAGCACACACCTTAGTGCGCGCATTCTCTTAAACACTCGTAGTGTTCGAAGTGCGCACTAAGGGCAGGATATCGCTATCGCGTTCAACTCTTAAAGGCGAAGCTTAACTGTCCCCCAATTTTTTCTGCCCACGCCACTATTTATTACAACTCATTTTGACATGGAACAGACTAAAAGGTCGTGAGCGTGCCCCTGTAGAGCGTGCTTTGCCGCATTGTGACTATTATTGCGGAGAAGACCAAAGAACGCTTTCTGTCATGTTTCTTTCATTTTATTTTTCTGTTCAGCAATTTAATAAAACTTCAATATTGAAAGAGAAATAAGCAAGGTAAATATTCACAAAAATGTTGTTAAGCTAGGATTGTTCATAGGAGAAGGAACAAACAGCGGAGAGACAGGGAGGTTAACCAGTTCTTAGACCGGCTGGCTACCCTGTGCTGGAGGAACGTATAAGGAGGATAAAAGATGATAGAAACAGAGATGTTAAAAAAAGAAAGGGAGAGCAAGAGAGGAAAAAGAGAGAAGTAAAGGAAAGGAGAAGTACGACACTGCTTAGAGCCTGTCTCTAAGACCAGTTGTCCGCAAAAAGCGCAAATAATGCTTTCAAAGCCTTCTGTGCTGACGACGGACTCGGCGAAGGTCCCAAACCCTTGTTCCGACAAGGGAGATTATCAAGTTTATCTAGCGCATTCGAAAGTTCTTGTCATGGCGCACTGAAACGGGGACACTCACATAGAAGATGGGAGATCGTTCTCTTCGCAGCTGCAGTTATTGCATGTAGAGTTGTTGGCCATTCCAATCAGACAGGAGTAGGCATTCGTGAAAGGCCACGCCAAGCCACAGGCGGCACAGAAGTGTATCCTCAGTGTCGCGATATTCCTGACGGAAGACGGAGCTGGAGGTTGGATCCAAGCTGTGTAGAAAAGCATTGGTGAATTCCGCCGAGTTCCATTGGGCAAGTGTGAGTTCACGTGCCAGTGAACGAAGTCTTGTAGCTGCGTCGGTTCTGGAGAACGGTATATTTGCGGAGTGGTCACTGCCATGTGCAGATCGGGTGCCCCATTGGCACGGTCGTTATCGTATATACCACAATGACCCGGTATCCACTGATACGCTACGTTGTGTTGTTTCTCGATTGCATGGTGGTGAAGGAGACTTATAGCAGCGACTAAGTACTCATTAGGTCCATAACGAAATGACGACATAAGACATTGAAAAGCTGCCTTGGAGTCCGTGAAAATGGACCAAGCTTGTGAAGGTTCTTCAACCACAAGCTCTAGTGCTGCACGGATGGCGACCAGTTCTGCGGCCGTAGATGGTGTCAAATGCGATGTCTTGAATAGGAGAAAATTGTAGCCACCACTGATGCAGGACATAATAGCGAATGCCACCGACTAATAAATAGCGAAGAGCATTTACGAACGGAAACCTTTCTTGATTCGGACCCTGATATTTTTCGGAAAGTATCAGTTAACTGTTAGTAAGCATCGCCTACACAAGAATGTTAAATTGTGTAAGTTAATAGTGCATTCTTGAGACCAGCTCCTATATGAACAAAATAAGCAGTGGTAACAAATCTAGAAGATAAAAAGTGAACAGGAAAAGCGTCTGTCTGGCAAGCTCTACACGTCAGGTGATTCGGTGCTCACAGTGTTGGTTTTGTATTGTTTTACCCAATTTAAGGTTAAAGAAGTAATGATTGCTCAAATGAGCTTCGCGTGGTGCGAAAAAGTCTTGCAGGTAAAATAAATGTAGGTAACAATGTGGAATGGATGAGAAGTCTGTGTTCTAGAACTTCGAACTTCTCATCTTCCTCGGGCTTAGGCTACGATCTCCCGTTCGCAAGTGTCGGCGCGCCGTCGGCTGACCCAAAGAGCGACGCCGTCCCTGTGACACAGATTGTGGCGTCCTAACCCAGATCTGCCCATCGGAGGGCCGGCGTTCTCTGTGTCAGAAGGGCTGGCTGAGCAGGAACCGGGACGCCTGTCTCCCTCTCGGTTCCACAGTGCGACGGCGCGGAGGTGTGCCTCACGGGTGACCGGGAGGAGCGGAAGGGGGGGCAGAAGAGGAGGCGCGTCCAGGTGAGTCGGAAGATGCCGTGGGAGGGCGGAGGCTGCTCCCCCCCACGTGACGGCAGGAAGAGGCGGCCGCCAGGGGCTCGCGTGCCGGCATCGACCGTCGGTCGTCGGCGACGGCAATCGCGTCGGCCAGCGGCGGCGGCGGCGGCAGCTGCACACCAGCTCCAGCAGCGGTCTCCCCCAACCCCGAACCCGTCCGTGCAGCGTCGGCAGGAAGCAGCGTCGGCGAGCGCCAGGTCCAACAGGCATCGTGGGTCGTCAACCGGTCGGCACGCGGCGCCCCATGGCGCGGGCGGCCGGCGGAGGCGGCGGTAGAGCGACGTCCACCGACGGCGGGGGCTGCATGTGGCTGCGTCGTCGTCGGCGGCCGGCTGAGCGCGGGGGGCCATGCAGCGGGCGCTGCGCATGAACGATGCACAGCTGGCTGTCGCTGTCCGAGAAGGCGCTGCACGACAACTGCCTGCGCGGCTACCTCTGCAAGCGCACGGCGGACAGCGCACGCTGGCAGCTCCGCTGGTTCGTGCTCTACCAGAACCTGCTCTTCTACTACGAGAACGACACGACGACCCGACCGTCGGGCGTGCTCTTCCTCGAGGGCTCCTACTGCGAGCGCTGCTCACCGCCCGTCACCGGCGGCAAGAACACGGCAGCACTCAGGTGAGCCGCTGCCCGTGCTGCGAGTCCCGTTGCAATGCCCCTTTATCTCGTTGCAGTTCTTTGCACTCGTGGCCATGCCCTCGGGCCGAGGAGAGCCCATCCCACGATCGGAAACGCGCTACAAGCCATGTCACGGCGACAAAAGAAACAAGACAGCCTGCACGCACGAACAGCACACTGTGCATAACTAGAGCATGACGCGTAGTTTAGCCTTGTGGCTTGAACAATGAACGGGAAACTTGTTACACGCGATGTTGAAACACAGATGCCATGTGGCAGCGGTTCGTTTGAACTGCCCTGTTAATGACTGGGTATAACTTGGCGTGTGGTCTCGAACATCTATACTAATTAGCTCCACGTTGAACGGGACGTCACAAGCGAGCGACCACAGTCTTCCAATATTCATCGTGACAACAGCTTTACATACATTTAGACGATTGATTAGTTAAGAGTATGACATGCTGTTCTGGTGTCATCGTTGTTATCGGGAATGGTGATCATTTTCGACAAGAAGCCATTAGGATTGATGTTGGTCTGAACATGCTGGCATTTGTGGTAATTATGGAACCGGCGCAGCAATAGCGTAAGACCAAGTGATAAAACGTGAATCATCTTTCTTGTGGAGGTTCAGACAGAACATACACGCTTTGCCAGGCTGGTAGCGCCAAATTAAACAGATTCTAGGGATTAATATCTGTTTTTCACTATCATGATGCATTTTTTTCTAGCGACCATGGAAAGGAACTTTGTGTTTCATAAAACGAGCAGCATTTTATAGCCGGGGGTAAGCACTGGTGCAGCTTAACACAGCTTAACACTGACTATCTGAAATCATGAGTCAACTTGCGGTAACAGACAGAAAGATTGAGAATAAGCCCGTAATATTACCGTTAAAAACGTACTTTTGTTCAAGCAGTACGCTAAAATAGTAATGCATCTGATACTGTCTCACAAATCTTGTTTGAAATGCAGGTGTGCTCGGTAGAGAAACAGCATAACAAAATAAGCTATGCACCAACTCGCCCAGCGTCGCACTCTGCTAAAGAGAAGCAGCACAGAATTAGTCCTGTTTACATTTTGTAAGGGCTGTCTGAACTCTTTTTAAGCAGTGTCACGCTACAAGTCTTAAATGAAGGAGATGGAATGTAGCGTTTATTCTGTGCATTTGCCTCGCTGAGAAGAACAGTTACGCACTGGAGATGTAACATAAACGAAATTACAGATTCATCGACCCTCGCTGGTCCGTGCCGCCGTCTCGCAGATGCTGCTGCACCACCATGTTATTAGTCTGTGATGGCTACTTCATTTCTTCTACTTCCTCTGCGCCCCGCCACGGTGGTCTAGTGGTTATGGCGCTCGACTGCTGACCCGGAGGTCGCGGGATCGAATCCCGGCCGCGGCGGCTGCATTTTCGATGGGGGCGAAAATGTTTGAGGCCGTGTACTTGCTTTAGGTGCACGTTAAAGAACCCCGGGTGGTCAAAATTTCCGGAGCCCTCCACTACGGCGTCTCTCATAATCATATCGTGGTTTTGGACGTTAAACCCCAGATATTATACTACTTCCTCTGCATGAACATGGAACTGTCAGCGCTACCTCTTTCGTAGCGATAAGCAAACCTTTTAACAAGTAACAAGCACAAGAAAGTGCGCGCTCGTCTATATTCAACGTCTTCAGTACACTTCCTTTGTAGGTGTACAAGTTCAGAGGAGAAAAGGCACATTTCATTGTTCGTTTGAGCATTAGCAACTCAGTGACTACAATGACGCTTATCATGAGAGTGTAGCATTTGTGAGGGACTGCTCTGGTGTGAAAGAACGAACAATAGCACCTGTACGACAGGAATAAATTCTCTAAAAAAAGTACTATAGTCATGTAGTTTACTGGTACTAAGAAGAGAGAAGAAATGCGATCATAATGACGAAATGGCTATAACCCAGTAAGTTTCAGAAAAAACACGCTTAGTGTATCCATAAGCGCGCTTTAAATTGATTTTAAACATTGTTAGAGAACACTCTCTATATACAGAGAAACTTCAACACGTGAACATTTTTAAACCTGTTGCGTTCGTGCAAGTCGAGTTCAGCCGATTTAAGCAGGCTGATTTACGCGAACACTAAACAGGAAGGCTTGGAAAATTCCATACGTTTGACAGATTTTGCACTCTTTTCATACACGGTTTTCACTCAGTTTAGCAAGGAAAAACATTTTCAGTGAGTCATATCACCGTACGAAACGTCACGAATGTACTGCGCTTGGTTTATATTAACTCCTGTCAACACCTAAAATAGCATGAAAAACTTTCGCTTTGATAACCTCTCGAAATGACATATCGATACACACCTTCTGATTTTACTGTGATTTTTTCGTGACGTACTAGTGAACAGTCATCGTACTGTTTTTACTGTTGCAATTGTTATCTGAACATCATGAATCACGAGAGAATCTTTGGAAATTTCTCAATCGCTGCATGTACAGCTGAAATGGACAAGGAGAAGGAGGAAAAAGAAGGAAAGGCAGGAAGGTCAGCCATACGCGCGTCCGGTTTCATATCCTGCGCTGGGAGAAGGGGATTAAGGGATGAGAACGTAGACATATAGAAAGATAATAATATATCTGGGGTATAACACGCCAAAACCTCGATATGAATATGAGAGACGCCGTAGCGGAGGGCTCCGGAAATTTCGACCACGTGGGGTTCTTTAACGCGCACCTAGATCTAAGTACACGGGCCTCAAACATTTTCGCCTCCATCGAAAATGCAGCGGCCGCGGCCGGGATTCGATCCCGCGACCTTCGGGTCAGCAGTCGAGCGCCATAACGACTAGACCACCGTGGCGGGGCGTAAATATTGAAAGAAGTGGTGAGCTCACACGAAAAATTCGCGTGAGCTTAAACAACACTGCTGCGTTCCATAGTACTCGACGCATGATTTCAGGCGTATCACGTTCCACTGTAGATAGTAGTCATGGAGCCTACTGAAGGCTTGCAAGTACTGGCCATAGACCCATACCTGTTGTACGGACTATGCGTATGCATAGTGCGTATGGTGATTTCAGTTTGCCGACTGTTAGCACACTCGAGATGGACAAAATAAATGGGATTCTTTCATGATCACGTTTGCCTTTCTGTCCGATTGTCAGATAATAGTCTTGCGGACATATTCCTAAGCGGACTTCAGTAAGCCGTCTAAAGGCACTGTTTCAGGAAACCGTGCACGCGAGTAGCCGCATGCTCCTTTACGAAGCCCCTGCAACGATGGAACACTTCACTCTGAAGACCTACAGTTCCCATCCATACGCAATCGCCCTGCGCTCTACTGCTGTCTAATATTGAACAACCGCTGCTCTTTTGGAAATCGCCGTGCATCCCAAATTTATGCCCTAAATATCGTACGGCTGGAGACGTGGTATTCATTCGTGGAAGCTCTAAATCTGCTCTGACGTTTACAGTCACCATCAGGATGGAGATCTCACACACGGTTCATATGCTTCAAGTAGCATAAAAAGCAACGACAAACCAACATTGTTTTGCGTTGAAAAAAAATAAAGAAAGAAGTCTTAGTCTGACGTGCTATTACGAGAATGGACGCAAATGATTTTATGTGAACCCTGTAAAAGTTTTAAAGACCAGCAGAGTCGCGCATTAGTGATACATCAACCGCAGACGTTGTAGATATGTCGTGAAAACACGAAGTGCAAAAGCTGATTGCATCGTCAACGCTGTTTACGTCAAGTCCGGGCGTACGTTTATTGAATTTCACTGCGGTTGCATTTGGGGATGTTAGCTAGCTGTGTGACACAGACGTTAGAACGACAGAGATTCGAGCCAGTCATTAAGGGTTTATCGTTAATTAGGCTAGAGAATGAAAACACGGACACAAGAGAACAGAACCACACAAGTGTGTTCGTGTTGTCTTGTTTGCTTGTCTGGTGTCCTGCTTTTACGCTTTACTTTTAAAGATGACAGACATAAGGCTGTACCCACACATCCGCGTTTATCTATGAAAAAATAAGGCTTGAAATACTTTTATTTTATAGCTTAAGTTTTGGAAGGCAACCCCTTATGTACGCGTAAAAAATATTGCGTACAACCCACCTGATAGAATAGATTAGCACCGTGCATGCCCCCGGAATTCTTATCTGAACTAAAGCTTGGCTCGGCGGCATTCGTGAAATACGTGTTCGTGCGCTCTAACTCTTCGTTGATTTTGATTCTTCCAGTGTAAGTAAGTATCAGCATGGCAGCTTGTCGATTGTCTTTGCTCTGGTTCTGTTATACGAAGAACACTGTGGTTACTGCCTAATTTGTATCGAGCCACAGTGCGATTGTGATTTCACAGCTCCTAGAGTTTCCCAGTACGGTCTGAATTGACTCCTCACCAAATTTTGCTTTTCGTAAGCTAAAGTCGCCTAGAAAAACTGACATGTAGTTAGTGGGGGGAGAGCAACACTTATCCAACAACACTTATTTACCATTAGTGGCGATGAAAATGCCGCAAGACCTGTGTTATGACTTAATTGCGATATACCCAATTTAGAAGAATCATGTGTAAATGCAGTAAGTACAGTGATATGACCTTACAGCCTATACACAACCCTACACAACACACACCGAAGTAGAACGCGTTTTATTATTACGGTCAAGTCATCACACGTGGCAACCTTGAAGTTAGGGCTTTCACTGGCAGATGAACGGCATCTACACGACACCAGTCATAATTTTCTGTTACCACATTTTTAGTTTAGTTTGGTAAGTGTCCAATAAGCACCAGCCCATTCGATCAGTAGTAGGTGTCACTAAATTTATGATCGTATGCGCGCGCCATCCAAACGTAATCTTTTACTATTCAGACGGGCGCTTGTAGTGTCACAGTAACGTTACAATTACTACTTCTACAATGGTCAGACGCAATCAAAACGAATGACATGACCGGGTGAACTAGGCTTTTCACGTAGCGTGAGCGCAAATGGAAAAGAGCTAGGCGGCAGTACGCGTAACGAAGGCAGATTCAGAAATTAGCTTTTTCATTCAGAATTTGGCATATACGTGAATGCACGAGCATTGTGTTCATAACGGTTATAGGCACAAAAATGGTGGAGGTTAAAGAAAATTTACTGTCAGGTTAAGTTATGGGGTTTTACGCGTCAGAACCGCGATAAGGCAGGCTGTAGTTGGAGTGCCCGGATGAACTTCGACCTCCCGAAGTTCTCGAAGACGCACCTAAATCAAGGTGCTCTCGCATTTCCCACCATCGAAATGGGGCCGCCTTGACCGGGAATTGAACCCGAGTCCTCGAACTCAGTACCCCAGCACAATAACCGCTGAGGTGCCACGGCGTGTGACCGTAGGTCTTCTTCTTACATCCACACACACACACACACACACACACACACACACACACACACACACCACACACACACACACCACACACACACACACACACACACACACACACACACACACACACACACACACACATATATTATATATAATATATATATATATATATATATATATATATATATATATATATATATATATATATATATATATATATATATATATATATATATATTGTCAAGACGTTTATTAACGGGCACTCAGCGACGGCGCACGGCAGCGACAGTCAAAGCGGGGCCGACTCTCTGCACGAGGGCGTGCTCTCAGAGAAGAGAACGACCCACTGGAAGGCGCTCGAGAGGACGACCCATTACTGAGTAGGAACGCTTCGCTACAATTACCCCGGCTACGAAAAGGGAGCCGCCTGGCGACCTAGCAACTTGTCACTATGAGCGGGTCATGGTAGGGCTTCAGCGCGCCACGTTGACAATGTCGCGCCCTCGACGGCGCATGTCCGATGGGTCGATGGGTTCGATGAGGTAGTTCACCGGGGATGTGCGTTCGACGACACGGTAGGGGCCTTCGTATTTGGGCAGTAGTTTGGAAGAGAGGCCAGGTGCAGTGGTAGGGACCGAGAGCCATACGAGCGCTCCAGGAAGGAACGTGGACGCAGAACTGGTGGTGTCACCGCGAATGCTTTTCTGCCGCTCTTGGCTATGCGTAGTAAAGGTCTTGGAGAGCTCGCGACACTCCTCAGCAAGTCTGGCTGTGGCAGAAATAGGCGCACATTCAGATCGATCCGGCTTGTAGGGAAGGATTGTGTCAATGGTGTGCGACGGGTGCCTGCCATACAATAAGAAAAATGGTGAGAAACCAGTAGTGCTCTGAGGAGCGGTATTGTAGGCGTACGTGACGAAGGGCAGAATGACATCCCAATTCGTGTGGTCGGCGGCGACGTACATCGAGAGCATGTCGCCTAGCGTGCGGTTGAAGCGTTCGGTGAGGCCATTCGTCTGCGGGTGGTAAGCAGTAGTTTTGCGGTGAACAACGTTGCACTCTTTGAGAATGGCTTCGACGACTTCCGACAAGACACGGCCTCGATCACTGAGCAGCTCCTGGGGTGGACCGTGACGCAGCATGAATCGGTGGAGCAGGAAGGAGGCCACATCGCTCGCTGTAGCCGCAGGGAGGGCAGCAGTTTCAGCGTATCGCGTGAGGTGGTCTACAGCGACGATGGCCCAGCGGTTACCAGCGGACGTCAGGGGAAGTGGCCCATATAAATCGATGCCAACGCGCCCAAACGGTCGGTCAGGGCAAGGTAGAGGTTGCAGACCTGCTGGCGACAGGTGCGTTGAAGTTTTGCGGCGCTGACAATCGATGCAGGAGCGAACGAACTTCTCCACGTAGCGGTACATCCCTCGCCAAAAGTAACGTTGGCGAATGCGGTGGTAGGTTTTCGATACCCCAGGGTGTGCACACTGCGGATCAGAGTGGAACGACTCGCATATGTCATAACGCAGACTGCGGGGTATTACTAGTAGCCACTGGCGGCCGTCGCCGTTGTAATTGCGTCGGTGGAGCAGGTCGTCGCGAACGGCGAAATGGTGGGCTTGACGACGCAACAAGCGAGTGGATGGTGTGGCCGATGGATCAGTCAGCAAGTCTATCAGTGAGGCAATCCATTGATCCTTGCGCTGCTCGGTAGCGATGGTGTGAATATCGATGGAAGAAACGACAAAGTGAGACGCTGAGTTGTGGGCATTGTCGTCAGGCAAGGGAGAGCGCGACAGGGCGTCGGCGTCAGCATGCTGACGTCCGTTGCGGTACAGCACGCGGATGTCGTAGTCTTGCAGGCGAAGTGCCCAACGGGCAAGACGGCCTGAGGGATCCTTCAATGACGACAACCAGCACAGTGCATGATGGTCGGTGACGACATCAAATGGGCGACCATACAAATAAGGTCGGAACTTTGTAAGGGCCCAAATGATTGCCAGGCATTCTTTCTCCGTGACGGTGTAGTTGGTCTCGGCTTTAGTAAGCGTACGACTTGCATATGCGACAACATATTCCGGGAACCCAGGTTTGCGCTGCGCAAGGACAGCACCGAGGCCAACACCGCTGGCGTCCGTGTGTACCTCTGTAGGGGCCGTAGGGTCGTAGTGGCGTAGAATGGGAGGAGACGTCAACAAACGACGGAGCTTTGCGAAAGCGTCGTCGCATCTGACGACCACGAATTGAGGGGCCCGTTACTTCCAAGGAGCTTCGTCAGCGGTGATATGATAGTCGCGAAGTTTCGGATGAAGCGCCGAAAGTAGGAGCATAGTCCTACGAAACTGCGCAGTTCTTTGACGGACGTAGGTTTGGGGAACTCTGTCACGGCCCGAAGCTTGGCTGGATCTGGGAGGATGCCGTCCTTGGACACCACGTATCCTAGTATCGTCAGCTGCCGTGCTGCAAATCGGCACTTCTTGAGATTCAGTTGTAGCCCGGCGTCGCTCAAGCGCGTCAAAACCTGCCGCAGGCGTTGAAGGTGTGTTGAGAAGTCCGGGGCGAAAACGACGACGTCGTCGAGGTAGCATAGGCACGTGTGCCATTTCAAGTTGCGCAGAACGGTATCCATCATGCGCTCAAAGGTCGCGGGCGCATTGCACAGCCCAAACGGCATGACGTTGAATTCGTACAAGCCGTCGGGTGTGACAAACGCTGTCTTCGGTCGAGCGTCATCAGCCATGGGGACTTGCCAGTACCCTGAGCGCAAATCGAGCGATGAAAAGAACTCTGCTCCTTGCAGGCTGTCAATGGCATCGTCTATTCGAGGTAGGGGATAGACGTCCTTACGGGTGATCTTATTGAGTCGTCGGTAGTCCACACAGAACCGCACAGAGCCGTCCTTCTTCGCAACGAGAACGACAGGAGACGCCCACGGGCTGTTTGAGGGTCGAATAACATCGCGGCGAAGCATGTCTTCGACTTGCTCGGTAATTACACGACGCTCTGTTGGCGACACGCGATATGGACGTTGCCGCAGTGGTGGTTGGGCGCCAGTGTCGATGCGATGCGTGACAGCAGACGTGCGGCCGAGAGAAGTTTGCGCTACATCGAACGAAGAACGAAATTCTTCCAACAGGCATAGAAGCTGGGAACGCTCGACCGACGTAAGGTGTTCAGCAATCGAGGAACCAAATAAATCAGCGGGTGACGAATCAGATGTGGAAACAGCACTGAGCGAATGGGAGTTGGCGCAGTGCGTGTCACCCGGTGCGTCCATAACTTGTGCGTCTTCGAGGGCTTCAGCTCTGCCGAGACATTCCCCTCGCACCAACCTAACAATGTACGGGGATGGGTTCGTAACAAAAATGTCGGTGTCGCCCTGAATGACTTGCACGGTCGCAAATGGCACCAACAAGCCTTTTCTAGTGAAGACGCGGTCAGATGGAGAGAGGAGTGCAACGGCGTCGGCGAGACCGGTGCAGCAGACTGACACAGCCGTTGACGAGTTTGCAGGAAGTGTGGTGTCGTCTTTGACGAGTACCTTGGTCGCAGCCGGTGGACTGTCCGCCGGCGTCAAATCTGAGAATGGTGAGAGCTCTATTTCGGCTGGTGCGCAACGAATTACGGCGGCGTGACGGGCGAGAAAATCCCATCCCAGGATGACGTCGTGAGAGCATGAGGAAATTATGATGAATTCGACGGCGTACAGAGCGTCCTGAATCATGACACGGGCTGTGCACACCGCTGTCGGGTGAATACTGTGAGCGCTGGCTGTACGGAGGGAGAGCCCGGAAAGTGGCGTCGTCACTTTTCGTAGTAGTCGGCTAAATTTAGCGTCCATAACGGAAACGGCAGCTCCAGTGTCTACAAGGGCCGATGTGCGCACACCATCTACAAACACGTCTACTACGTTTGATGGGCTTTGCTGAGGGCTTTGGCTGTTCGATAGCGTCGCAGCCCTTGCCTCTTGGACTGCGACGACTAGTTTTCCTGGTCTCGTGCGACCGGACGAGGCCGCATCGGTGACAGTGAGCGGCGTCGTGGGGACGGTGACGACGGGTAGATGGACCTGGGCGTGACGTCGGTGACATAGGCGGCAGCGGGTCATAATACGGGCGGCTGGACTGGTTGGTGACGGCTGATCCGACTCGAGGCGGCTGCACGCGGTTGCAATAGCGGGCTACGTGACCGGCGCAACCGCACGCAAAGCAGATCGGGCGGTTGTCGGAAGTGCGCCATCGGTTTGCCGGGCTAGGTCCCATCCACGTGGCAGGACGCGAGGGACGGGGCGGCTGCTGATATGACGACTGCATGGTGGCTGCAGTCGGGGCGTATGGACGATGTCGGCGTACGCAGCCGGCACACTCGCTTCGAAGGCCTGAGGCCTGGTGACGGCTCCAGCGTATGTTAGCGGGGGCACCACAGGGAGCGCTGGGGGCGGCCTGGCTGCAACTTGTGCGTAACTGAGCGGCGCAGACGCCGGAGGGGGCTGGTGGTATTCCGGCATAACCTCCGCGATTTCCTGCTCATAGCCCGGCGTAGGGGAGGCAGCAGTGTGGTCGACGACTGTACAACATCCTGCGGGTGAGAGAAGGCCAGTAAGGAGAACTGGCGGGCAATTTCCTCCCGCACGAATGACTTGATTTCGGCGAGTAAGACGGAGTGGTCCGACACGGCCGACAAGCCAGCGAGATCGGCGTCGCGTGATGGAGGTCGACGCGTCATCAGCCGCTGCCGGCGTAGCTCCTCGTAGCTTTGGCACAGCGTGATGACCTCTGCCACAGTGCGAGGGTTTTTGGCGAGTAGCATGGTGAAGGCATCGTCGTCGATGCCTTTCATGACGTTCCGGATCTTGTCGGCTTCAGACATGGTTGCGTTGGCTTTCTTGCACAAGTCGAGCACGTCTTCAATGTAGCTCGTGAAAGACTCGCCGGACTGCTGGGCTCGTTCACGTAACCGCTGTTCGGCTTGCAGCTTGCGAACGGCAGGGCGGCCAAACGTCGATGATGGCGGTCTTGAAAGCGGACCACGTAGCGAAATCGGATGCGTGGTTGTTGTACCATAGACTTGCCACACCCGAGGTAGAAAACGAGGTTGCTCAGTTTGCCTGCCTCGTCCCATTTATTGGGACGCTCACACGCTCGTAGATCGCGAGCCAGTCCTCGACGTCGGTGCCATCCGCGCCGGTGAAGATAGGAGGGTCGCGGATGCGGGGGACACCCGGACATGGCGTCGGTGCAAGAGGAGGCGTTTGCTGGGCGGCGTCTTGAGTCATGGTAGCAGGCACGGTACGGGATCGAAGCTCCAAGGGCATCGAATGCGGACCGTAGTTGTTTAAAGGGCACAGCACTCTCCACCAAATTGTCAAGACGTTTATTAACGGGCACTCAGCGACGGCGCACGGCAGCGACAGTCAAAGCGGGGCCGACTCTCTGCACGAGGGCGTGCTCTCAGAGAAGAGAACGACCCACTGGAAGGCGCTCGAGAGGACGACCCATTACTCAGTAGGAACGCTTCGCTACAATATATATATATATTATATATATACATTACGTAATGTCCTGCTTCGTTCTGTGATGTTTCTACAGAATTTGTTCTCTTACAATGAGCTGTAAACGAAAGCCTGCCAAGCACGAAATGGGAAGAACAAGTTTATCGTGCGTAAACCTCAAAGTGTTTTCCCATTTCGTAACCGCAGTTAACTATACTGTTAGCGGCACGCTTTCGTGCGAAATAGTTAAGCTCTTATCGAGCCGATCGTGTTGCGAAGCGTACGCAAAGCATTTTGTTTCCCTTCGTGATGCCTTCCCCCCTTGCATGACGGTACGTTTGAAAACAGGTGAGCTTCGCCTGGTTCGTAACGATTCGTGTCCCGTCAGTTTTATTGCGCCGAAATTGGCTTAGTAGGTGCGGCCAATTTGTCGCTTTACGCGATATGGCGTGAGATAACGTCATTATTTGAGGCTGGAGTGCTTAAGTGGTGCGCTGTAAGGCGAAAGAACGATTGGAACGTTTTTAGAAGGGAGCGATTTTAGTGCCCGCCAACTGGCATTCATTCTCATGGGCGACGCGCATCAGGCTCGTCTCTTCAAACACAAATAATAATGAAAATAAAGAGCCAAGTTAAACATCTGCATATTGAATAGAAGTAGATCAGTACTTGTAGATTAGCAGAATGCTGTCAAAAGGTTTGATTTAAACGTTTGCGTTGTAGTCTCATTTAATAGAGGCAACAAAGATCCCACAGCTCCAGTGCTTCGTTGAACTGATTCACCTCTTTCGTCTATTCTAGCTTCTCAACAGGCACTTGCAACCACATATACTAATTTAATACTTTTGACAGTTATGAAGGCTGAACGTAACGTCGTAAGTAGCAGTAGCAATAGAATACCTGCGTGCCTTTAAGCTTGCTTAAAACTGTAACAGAAGATGCTCTTCCAAAAACTAAGTACACTTGCTAGTTTTTACTCGTTCTTCGTAGTAGATTGATGTCTTCTGGTTGTGGAAGTACGAGGAGTAAGAAATAAGCCGTTCTTTTAATGCATAGCTCGTGAAACAGGGACCATATTCATACAACTTTCCTTTCTCAAGTGTCTTTTTTTTGTTATTGCAGAGCTGCCTTCGCTAATCATACATCTTGCATCAGGATGAGCTATAATTTTTTGTAAAGACTAATTTTTGTGCGTGATATTTTTATTTCTGCGCTGAAATTTTCATCTTTCTTTCCCCGTTGTCTTCCTTTCTAGTGTAGGGTAGGAAACCACAAGCTTCTCCTCGGTGTAGCCTCTCCGCAGACCTTTGTAATGGGCGGGCAGCTTTGAACCACTCTCTCGTTCCGCAATTCACATGGTGTGGCTCTTGGTGCGATTCTGCGCTTTCTACCACGCGATATCGCGCCTGCTAACGTGAATCCTTGCCCTACACGACGCCTGTATAGGGTCTTTTCCCAAAGCGCTTTCGAGCACTGGCGTGGCTCTGTGGTAGAGCATTTTACCGCCAAGCTGAACTCTGGGTTTGATTCCCGCTCGAGCCCGATTTTAGATGCGAAGTATCTTATGGCGGAGCTCAATCCGGTGGTGGTGTGCGGCGTGACCACCCTTACTGCGCATGCGCATACCCTCTCCCCTCCCCTTTCCCTCCCCCTCTCCACTCCCCCTCTCCTCTCCACTTTCCCTCTACCCTTCCCCTTTCCCCTCCCCTTTCCACTCTTGCTCTGAAACGCGGGCTAGACATGCCGAAATTCTCTCCTGCCAACGCCGCGATGAGCCCCAGCGCATGCGCGTCCCCTCCCCCTCTCTCTCCTCTCCTACGCTGCCCTTTCTCGCACGCCTGCCGACCGCGTTCCCCGCTCGCCCTGTGAGAATTAACGGCCAGGCTAGAGGAAAGACAAGACGCGCGTAGCGTTCCTCTTCGCGTTCAACGACGCGAGGACGGTAGCATGCCAAAAGAACGCCAACGGAACGCGATCGTGCAAGTGCTCCGGCTTCGCATCGCCTCATGGTCCCCTTTAGCGGGAAATGGTGTAATTTTTTTATTCTTTGACCACATCAGGATTTTGGCTAACGGACAACGCTGCCGACGCCGATACCGCATATTCTGCGGCACGGGCTCTTTAACGCTATCACGTTAATGCATTTTTTTTGTGAAACAAGGTATTAATTGTCCTCGTGGTTAGGCGGGTATGAGCTTCTGGACCCGGCCGCCTTCTTCAGCTTTCTTGAAGACCTTGGCCTGCAGGTCAGGTCGGAGCTTCGCAAGGGGACCTCTCACTGATGACTATTTCATATTTCTTGATATTAGTGATCTGATATTAGCGTCCCCGTAATGTGGAACAGATTCACTTTTTTGTTACAATGATTACAGGTATTAGGGTCCAGGTAGTAGCAGTGACAGGCTACGGGGATCGGATAGGCATTTTTGTAGTCGCCTCCTCGTTAAGCGATTTGCCAGCTGTCCGGTACACTGCCCTCGCTAACCTGTAGTAATGAGCTATTTCTTTGTAACTGACCATGCGGTCCCTGTTTGATTCCAGCATGAGTCCCTTGGATAGCGAATACAAGCAGAAATTTTAACTCACCTCATTAGTCCAGACCATTTAAGACCTCTTCAGGTTTTACTATGAACGTTGTAAATGTGCTACCGAAGCACCTGAGCCTGTATTCAAAAGCACATATGTTCGAGGATCATCGCTCTAAATAAAATTATCCGCAATAGGAAATTTCGGCCAGTCGTGATGCTGCAAACTCATTAGCGAAGCAACCGGCCAATGGCGAAGAGGATTAACGAAGGCAAAGCTTTGTAAGTTCGGCCCTCTGACGGATAACATCATCTGTAATGCGGACCTCCCTAAACAGGATGTAGCTCTTTCACGGCGTTGCGATGTCGTTCCTATAACAGGAAAGTCTGCCTCCTAGTTGACGCGAGCTATGGTCGTAACTTTTTTGTCTCTTGCTGTGAGCCGGGATTATCATG
>NC_051178.1:197006741-197034610 GCF_013339695.2 Rhipicephalus sanguineus
TGCTTCAGTTTTCTATCATTAGAATAAGTGTACCATTTCTCAAATGTGTCCTTTACTTCTTGACTTCCCCTCATACATATTGGTTAAGAACCATAAACTGGAACCATAAAAATTTGCATTTGAGGCATCAGAAGTTAAAAAAGCATATTGACACTGTTGACGTGCACATACACAACTGAAAAAAAAGGAAAGAAAAGTAAGAGAGTGATAAATATTTGTCGACGCATGTGCTGTAAACACGCCAAACTGCATGATCACAACTTGCCCAAGGCGTATTTACGCTCACTCTATGTAACTGTGTATAAACTTGCGCATTACAAAATCACAAAATTTGACAAGATAATGTAATTGGTGTTAGATTAACTTAACGTGACTGTTCCTACACTTGCACATTACAAGATCACAGCTGTTCACTGCTGGTTACACAATCCATCTTGAGCTGCCCAGCGACTCTGGTTCCTTCGACAGAAGTGGGGCCACGGTGTTCCTTCTCTAGTAGATTCACGACCCAGAAGCCTAAAACAAAAACAGGAGTAATGACCAAAAAGTTTCCCAAGCAAGAGTGTAACATAACAGTATGCTCCCGTCACGCTGGAATTTTCTTAGTTCTGGTGTGGGTACAAATGCAGTGCACGCCAACATATTCAGTAAAATGTGACTCCACACAATGATAAATGCAAAAAGGGCATGCTGAAGAATAAATGCAACAAAAAGCGCATTCTGCAGAACTTTTATACATTAATATGAAAAAATCTGAACTTTACCCTTTTAGCTCACTCATGCACCAACGCAAAGCTACAGCTCTTAGGCGAAGATGCCCCCTGGGAGCTGTATGTGTTGACCACGCATAATTGAAAGTTAAATTCTGTGTGTGAGTAATTGTCATTGGCTGCTATTGGCAAATTCTGTTCCTGCGGCCAAACGTGTGCATGAGTGCATCCCACAGGTACATTTGTATATCTGTAGATATACTATGATACTCATACAATGTGTTTGCAATGCAATAGCATCATAATGCAATGCAATATGCATCATATGAATTTTATTTATTGCACAAAAGCACAATACCACTGCACATACATGACAGTATGCACATTCATCATGCATCCATTGCAGGTAACGTCTAAAATAAATTACGTGTTAACTTGTGAATAATGTAGCTAATGTAGCTTTCTTCAGCCTTCTCACAATGTGACGATTATATAATGTCAGAAATTCATTCGCTAAATGACTATTGTGTACTGCCAAATTGTGGTCATTAGTTTCAATGATTCTGGTTGGCTAAAAAAGGCGGAAATGCTAAGACTTACAAGGCATCAATCTTGAACCACATGCCATCACAATAAAGCATGCAAGCTTCAGCAACCCCCGGCACCCAGAATCCTGGAAGCTACTGACCGCAATTTAGCAATACACAATAAGCATTCGGTGAAACTGATGTTTGAAGTTGTATAATTGTTCCAATGCCAACAGCTTGAAAAAAGGCAGTCTAGATCTGTTGTGTGCTCACATAAATACACTGTGTAATTTTACATTTGAGCAGCAACACATGCATGACTTATGCATGCGTACCGTGAAGTATGCATAACTTTATTGAGTTTTCAGCAATAAATAAAATATTCATTTGCTGCACATACCACAGACCGCCTGTGCAGGTGGTGCTACAAACTGTGTTTTATAATGTTCGTACACGTAAAGGACGTAAAGGTATTTAGCGAAGTTTTAACGCCAAAGCGGGGCGACGCGCATAGAATTCTTAATAACCAGAACAAAATCATAAAAGCCAAGTATGGTGGAAACAAGCAGAATCAAATAAATTGTGCACGAACGCATGCACTAATGCTCAACCTAGCGCTTGTACAGCTAAGATACGGCTATTCGGCCACAGATAGACAAGGATCCGTTCGACTACAGTTCAAGTTTAACTAACGGCTCAACAGGCACGGGTGCCGGCCGCATCAGGCAACCCATCGGTACCTATGTTGCGGGTGAATTAAAACGTCGGTCCGAACTTAACGAAACTGGCTGTATTAACACCTAAGCGTAAGCGCAAACACACGAATTAACCCGAACATCACGGTAAATACGTGCCTTTGCGGATGCATACACATGCACACGTTTGGTCACACGCAAGGAAAACACGTCTCTGATAATAGTCACATAACGATCCTGTAGCTGTTGAAAAGAGGACGCGCAGCGTATGGAACTTTCTTAAACACGTTCAGTTTTTTAGCGCTCAAAACGAACGAGGACGGGAAAAAAAAAACAACGCAGACACCGCATCATTCTTTTCCTACCTTGTTCGTTTTGTGCGCTAGAAAATTCACCATGAATTACCAACATGCTCAAGCGTACGCGCTTTAGACACGGTCGACGCTTACACGCAGGCACCGTCCCCGCCTTACAATTATTAAACCAAAGCAGTGATTCATCGCGAGCAGGAGCCCCCCTTCCAACACCACTGCCGACCGACGAGAGCGCCAACACAACTCTGTTCAAATCGCCCGCCGAAACACAGCCGCGCATGCGCCCATTTGCTTTACACTGCAAACAAAAAAAAAGTTCGCCCGCACTTAACATCACACAACGTTGTCTTGATCCTGATGAAATGATCACGTTCGCAAAAGCTCACTTATCGTCTACTAGTCAAGGAAAATTTAGTTAACAGCGTTATTATCCCGCTCACGGTGTTAACAAAGCGCTGACAGCAGCAACGTTCACGTACCTGTTTTCGTTCGGCGACGGCTCAACGATATGAAGCAGCAGGTCTTCGCTTGAGTCTTCGTAATAAGCAGCACTGGCAGAACCCACAACACGAGCACAGAGCGCAAGCACCATTCACACAAGAGAAAATTTGACTTCAAACTCGGCCCTTCGGGAGGCGGCATGGACGCGACGAGCAACAAACAAGCAAAAGTAGTTCCGGTCCCGCAGACGTCAACAAATATTTTTTAGTCCTAACTAAAAATACTCATTCCTGCTTGTAAATATTAACAAAAACATTTATGCAAATACAAAATATATCTGATGCGTACAATATCCCGACTTTCGCAAAAAAAAAAAAGAAAAATTGGAATGTAAGCGCGCGAAATTTGAAATGTCTGGTGCAGCTACAGGGAACGTTATTTTGAACAAGTGAGCAAGATTGCTAATAATTGCTACAAAACGTATATATCTTGTGAATTAAAGTTATTCAATTGGTGCACACGTATACACGCGAGACTTTAATGTAACGATTCATAGTCCTTATGCCAAACTAAATAGATACCAAATACAACTTTTATTCAGACAGTGGCACGAGAAAAAAGAATACTCGGGTGTCTGAGCACGGTGCATGAAAACTTTACACGTAATTTGTGTGTGTGTGTGTGTGGTGTGTGTGTGTGTGTGTGTGTGTGTGTGTGTGTGTGTGTGTGTGTGTGTGTGTGTGTGTGTGTGTGTGCGTGCGTGCGTGGTGTGTGTGTGTGTGTGCGCATATCTGAGACGATATATGTATCGCCACGGTCCAGTGGTCATGGTGCTCGACTGCTGACCCGAAGTTGACGGGATCGAATCCTGGTCGCGGCTGCCGCATTTTGATGGATCATCTCATTCATTTTCATTTATTAATACTGTCAGCCCTGTTGTATGGCTATTACGTACAGGAGTGGAAGGTACATTGTAAATATTATATCATGCACCGATTATACATTAATATATAGATCCCCGGGCATATATATATATATATATATATATATATATATATATATATATATATATATATATATATATATATATATATATATATATATATATATATATATATGTAAAGGTTAGTATAAATAAATACACAATCACAGAAATGTACAATTGATGACAATGAAGAACATGACCGTCACCAAGGGCGTATACCACATTTTCTTTTTTCAGGGAGGAGTGGGGGGATGGGGGGGGGGAGGGCTCAACGACCTTTACGTCTGTTTGTATATGAGCGCGTACAAAATGCAAAATGTAAAAGTTGCGGTGCGTGGGGCAGTAGCGTAGGCAGAAATTTGTTTGGGGGGGGGGGGGAGAGGGGGTGCACGCCCTTAATCCGACATGGGGTCCGGGCAGGTAAGTGTGGTCGAGTGTCATTTTGTGAGCACTATCCCATGGGAGCAAAAAAAAATTCGAGGGGGGGGGCACGGGCCCCATGTGGCCCCCCCCTGGTCACGCTACAGGCGTGGGGGCCCGGTGGGGGAGGCGCGTACATATATGCAAAATGTAAAAGTTGCAATGATTGGGGGGGGGGGGGGTTGAAACCCCCAGCGCACCTCCCATGGCTACGCCACTGAGATCTTTTTAACAAACATTATTTTCACATTCTTTAGAGAAATTGTCTTTAGACTAAAGTAAAGCAACTTTCTTTAGAGAAATTGTCTTTAGACGAAAGTAAATCAACTTTCTTTTAACGGTATGTTAATAGAACGTGAAAGTCCGTAGCCCGTCATTAAAGTTGGTAGATCGTTGGTTAAACGTTTAAAGACCGTCAATGTCCATTTTTGTAAGGGACATTCATATCAACGAATGTGAAGTGAAAAAAACAACTCCCTTAGTAACCGCTGAATATGTAAGATTCGTACGGAGAATCTTTTGATCTAACCGGCTCATTATGCTGATCGTGTATTTATCTCGTATTAAACATCAATATCGAGAGCAATCCGTGAGTACGAGACATCTGATTGCGAGAAAGAGACAGAACATCGTTGACCAAAGGTAGTTCTGGTCGGCAGTACCCTGATAGGTAATAATGATGGTAAGGAGATATTAAAGTGCCATTATTTGTATAAAAAGTAGTTGCTCTGGTTAAGTACGCAGAAGTTCGCGTCATGAACCTAGAGTGTTGCAGTGGGACGCTACAAGCGGTGGCCGGGTAGCTCACATGAGAATGACACGCCAGGTGACACGCGGAGTCTCTTCAATGCAGATCTTAATTACCGCTGCTGATTGCAACTCAGGGAAGTAAGCGAGCATGGCTCGACACAGTGTGATACTTTCAGGCATCCCGGAAAGAAAGCGAATCAAGGAAGCACTGAGTTTTCACTACAGTCAAGGAGGGATCGATGGATGAGAAGTAGGTATAGATGAAAATGTTCAGATGAGAATAGGCTGGCGGATTGCCGAAGAAGGGCGACAGAATATTTTCTTTTTTAGAGCACACAGTGCATTTTACAAGCAATGGTCACTGAAGAATGGTAATACTTGTCGAAGCCTCGATACAAATAATGTTTGAAGTAGTCATCTGTCGTTTGCAGGCGCCAGAAATTCGAAGACAGCGCTTTGTACGTCAGTGGGGCCAGTTAATGTAAAAATGGCGCTATGCAGAATCAGTTACGATGAACGTGAAACAGACGTAAGCACTACGGTGCATAAAAAGCGCAAATTATGTAATACGGGCAGGGAGTCTCTGATAAAGATACTCTAAATGTGCAGCAGCACGTGCAGACATCTGCACAGTATTAATGTTTTGTTAGGGCACCCGCTGATGTACGTACTTGTGCGCATAGGCGTGCGCAGGGTTCCCCATCAGGGGGGCAAAGGTTCATGGCAGCGTGCCCCCCTACTAAGTCAATGTATGGCGCAGTTTTTGCCCCCCCCCCCCTCCTCTTAGGTGACTAGAAGGGTCAATGTACGGGGCAGATTTTGCGCCCCCCCTGCCCCCCCCCCCCTGTGCGCACGCGTATGACACAAGCGGTGTGCGTGGTTTTGTTTCTCTTGACTTCGTGCTTTTCGGCTCCACACTATTTACCGCTTAATTATGAAATTAAAACAGTATAATGGGCCCCATACTGAGCACTGTATGAATACTACGCACTTACGTTTCTGTATTCGAATCGCGAAATCTGCTGACACTTTAGCTTCGCACATACGCACACGTAAAATGAGAAGACGGTGCGTGGCCTGCTGATACAATATTTGTTAGGGTTTAACGTCCCAAAACCACGATATAATTATGAGGGACGCCGTAGTGGAGGGCTCCGGAAATATCGACCTGATACAGGTTAAGTAAATAGCACTCTTACAAAGCTGGACATGAGCACACGTTTTGGTGGCACAGAACAAATGGTATTGGAAAACAGCAAAGCTAAGAAACTAATTCGATACTTAGAATCTTGGTGCGGTTAGCGCGGCGCAAATGTGTTTCAGAACCACCTTAATGTAGCAAAAAAATGTAATCTCGCTGATTAAATACTTCTCACGCACATTATATCTGAAAGCAGGCAAGAGCAACAAACGAAGAAGACAGTAAGACCATCTAAGTTCTGTTCTTACAGCGTTTTGTTGCATTTTGCAATGCTTCACATGATGCTGAAGCATAATTTATACAGCTGGCCTTTGTCGGTAATTTTAGGTGCACAGGTACCAAGCACATAATTCCTAAGGAGGCGAACGCGATTGTTGAAGCTAAGTTATTTGCGTGTCCACAGCCGCGTTGTTGACATGCTCTGATGTAACGTTCTTTTGTACCGACTAAAAGGACATGGGCGCTGGTAAGCGCCCTTGCCTCGTTATATCGTTCAGTTACGACTAAACGACGACATTAAGTATATAGGTTATGGGGGGCTTATAGTCCGCTGAAAGAATCGTACAGTGACATGTGCGCTGAAACAAACACAATAGGCGAGCCGCTTCACCCCAACTTTTTAGGCATTTTCCACCGTACGCGAATAGGCGACGCGGAGGCTACGCCTTAGCAAATAGTAGCATTGCCTTTGCTAGCCGAACAGCATACGCCGAATGAGACCACAAAATTGACCCACGAGCAGTGAGGTCCTTTTTTTTTGTCAGTGTTTGTTTTGTTTTCGCATGAGAGCCCTTGACGATGCTCTTTTATATCGCACGTCTTTTCATCGCATCCCCAGGTGCACGAAGACGAACATTGCCTGTTCGCTAGGCTCGTGGAGCAGAGTCCCACTCGAACACGGTGAAGACTCCACTCTTCCATTGATAGCGCAAATACAACGCTCCGTTCGAACGCTGCACTCGAGAACTACGTGTCGTCGGCTTTTCCCCACTGAGTTGTAAACACTTGCACGCTCGCGCGCGAGAAAACACAAAACCTCTTCTATCGTGCTGCAAGCGGTACTACCGTACTGAAGCCTAAGTCTGCTGTTGTTGAGTTTCTCTTACCACCACATCATGAATAAAAGCCGAGGAGTCCTATACAACGGGAATCCGAGTTTGCATTTCAATAGTTCGCCGACGGAAAGAGCCTTGGTGTTGCCACCGCTGCCGAAACAAAAAGATCGGCAAGATAGATTTGTGAAGGCGGGGAGATTAACCAACTGTTGACCCTGAAAGTCTGCAGTTAGAAAACAATCTATCTGTTTATTTTCGAATTCAAGAAATATTTCGTGTTCATGATTTGCTTGACTGACTGATTTGCACTGGATTAGAGTTAATTTCGCCCTTTTGTTTTTCGCTGAATTGCTCTACCATAGGGTTTCCAGTTCCCTAAGCTTTTTTTCTAACATATTAATATTATACGTACTAACGCTGGTTTCGTCCGCATTACTAGGCACGCTTCAACACAAGAGTGCCGTGAATCGTACAGAGCAAAGTGCACATAACGATTGAAGGCTGACCTGGAAATGATATCCGGGAGGTTTCACGCGTTTCGCATGTAAAACACGCTATTATAAAAATTACAAGATGACGTAAGGGCGAAATTTGCACTAAAGCCACCCATGCACCGCAGACACATGCGGCAAAGGCACACATGCGCGAAGAACACGCATCTTATACATATACAGTGTTTCGTTATATGATACCTGCAGTTTTTTCATGCAGACCATCGTCATAAATTAAGGTCAAAACAGCCTTCGCCTCTTACGGCGCGCATGCCAAGGTTCCCCAACGTCCGAGATAGTGCGCAGCTCAAAGCGCGAAATGAATTACAGAGGAAACCATTACGCCTACTGCAATTCCGTGGGCCGACACGTTCTCCAGAAGTAGTGGCTGTACTAACGAACCTTGCGACCTGCGCACAAGCCAACGAGAGCCACTGTTGGCGCCTAATGGCCTCTGAAAAAGGTGGCACGCCTGATAGTCTCCAGCTGCCCCAATTAGAGCTGAAACTGCGCCGGGCACATCTGGATGTCATCACAGCGCCCGTCGGCGCTACGTCTGGCCCCGACAATAACGCTACCTCGAAACGAAAGCACGGTACAGCTCGCGCTCGGTTACCCGCAGAAGCGTCTCATCAATTACATCGCTGCCGTCTGATACGCACGGCAGGCATCGCTTTTGCAGTACTTAGAGAAACTACCCGCTACTTGAACGTCAAGCGAGCGCAAGATCGCCGTCCGACCCTGCCGTTAATCGCGTGACAAATGAATGTTGTTAACTCCTGGTGAAGTAGGCACCCACGCCGGTATGAACATACTCGTAAATAACAAAGTAGTAGTCACATATGGGCTCAAATTCGTAAGTGCATCTTACGCTAGAATTGTTCGTGAGACAAATATCAGCCAATCCTGATGCTGGGCATATCGCCAGCGACGGCTGTTCACCATTAGAAAAGAGCGTTTACGAAAGAAGGCTTTTGTGAATTCGACCCCAAACGTGGCTTAAACCTTCGCCGCCTCCCGCTCCTCCCCATCCATACAGGCTTCATATCCAAGCGTCAACCGAATAGAGCCCAGCGTCTCGCCACGACTAAACACAATGCGGCGCTTCAACGACGCCCCTCCTTGAATCATACGTCAAGGCGCTCCTCGAAATATGCAACTTCAATCGTCTGCGTTAAACCAGATTCCCAGATAACTCGGTTACAAAACTTTCGTCGCCAGTTGCCATGGTGCGGGACTGAAGCGCCGTGACGCGTTCACTGAATAAGTATTTTGTATTGAAAACGAAGCAAAATATCAACGGCTTTAGTTCAGCGCATAACATGGAGTGATCGTGCAGTTGCCCTTTCGTTATCGCTTTAAATGACGGACACTAAACGGAGCTTCTACGTTAGACGGTGGGACGCTGCCGACGAGCCCATGCGTTGCCTGTGGCCGCACGTGAGATTGCACGCGCCTTGTACCAGAGCATGGTTCACTGAGCATGCTGGCATGGCGGCAGCACGTCAGTACGCATGACGCATCCGCAAGGTGGACGAAGCCTGATGACTCGTGCTCTTTTATAACAATATACGTGCAGTCTCTGTACGCTTCTCACTGTTGCTTCCAGTTGGCTTTGCCGCACGGCGCCTCGAGCTTGGCCTTCTCTAGCAGTTATGTCTATTGGCGTTTCCAGCGGACTCACATGAGTGCTCAAAGGTGCTCGAAATATTTTCTGACTGAGATTCACGTAGGTCTAGAGCTCAGAAGTTGCGACAGAGATGAGTGATTCGCGTTACATCATCAGAACAGTTACCTGAATAATAATTATATGGAGCTTATTATAAGTTAAGCGTCTAATTAAAGTAAACATCTAGATATTGATATTTCGGTGATGTAGCTTTATCTCAGTTGCCACGTAGAAAAGACGTTGCAGCTAACTTGTCGTTCCGTCAGCTATTACCAATACGGACCATGAAAAAGAGAACTTCATTACTCTTTCTCACTAGTAAAAACAATGCAAGCGTCCACGGCTGCCATTAAATGTCTGTGCGGTCTCCCTGCGTAACCCTAAGTTACCACGCTTTCGTAAAGCTGGTACAGAAACCACTTCTCTGGGACCTCTGAATACTTGATATGCAGGAGCAATCTTTCAGTGCGCTAAAGGTAAGAACGTAACGCAATGCGAAGAAACAATAGGTGCAGAGCGTGCTTCCGGTCCCTCGAGCAAACGTGACGCTCTCTCCTGTGCCTCTTGTTTTTTTGCCTTGCGTTGCGTTATTACCTTTTGCACAGTATGAACCAACTAGTCAAACAGACTGTTTTATTAAGCAGTCTGTCAAGAAGCGATGAGTGGAAAGCACTTGGGTAAGAAACCGGCTCGAGGCGCCGCTCGGCTCGTACTGCTGTCGTAAAGTGACGGGTGTCACGGGCCCCGCCAGGGGGCACCTCGGTGCCCTGGCTAAGGCCGTTGTCGCCCCCTGTTCGTTCGACGTGTGTGCGTACGCGCGTTGGTGCGTGTCTTCTTTCTCTCTGCTCCGTCCTCCACTGGTCCACCCACCCCCCCAATCCCCGTTTGCCCCGGTACTCTCCCGTCCGTCCCGGGTGCCCCGCAGGAGATCTGTTCGACATGCTCCTTCCGATGCTGACCATCTACCAAGAGTACGTCCGCAACCACCACTACAGCCTCCAGGTTTTGGCCGAGTGTAAGCAGCGCGACAAGTTCGCCGCCATACTGCAGCGACTCGAGGAGAAGACTGTGCTCCAGGGCAGGACCCTGGAGACCTTCCTCACTTACCCTATGCACCAGGTACTAGTTAGCCCCGCGTATACGCTCACGCCATTTAATGCCCACTCGTACACGTTCGCCGCCCATCTTTGGGTCTATACTTTGATGGATTATATTCAGCTGCAGTTGACACTGAACTTGCCTTATGAGGAAGGGAGGGAGAAATGAAGAGCTGCAGTGCAATTTAGCAGCAACGAACTAATCTTAGCCTGGCAATTTCGTGATTTTTTTTTCTTATACAGCTTTGAAAAGCGACCGATTACGCAGGAACTACATGGTTATAGGTCGTCAGCGTAACGTATTCCCACCTTGTTTGTACAGTATCTTATCAGCAGGCATCGAAGTCGCTGTACAAGAAAAGTAAATGCAGCCACAGCACTACTTTCAAACTAACTATTATTTACGTCAAACATAGCTCACTGGCAACTTCCACGGTATCGGAATTGCTCAAACATTGGATTTTCACCAAGCAATAGGCAGTTTTAGAATAGTGCACGCAAAGATAGCGTTCGTTGGGTACGTACGCTATTTTCCTCTCTTAACGTGGGTACCCAAGGGCATGTTCTGTACGCGTATGACGCATGCGCAGTGGTGACAAACGTTAACACAAAGCTTTGCGTGCCCTATTCTAACACTGCCTAATATTTGTCCTATGTGTTATGTTAAGCTATCAGTGCCTGTCGTGAATACCACCTTGACCCGTCATAAAAGACATGACGAAAACAGCGTTACGTCAGTCTTCTCCGATATCCTTTGTGAGCTGGGACATATGTTCGTGTCCGAAGGCGTGTTCTGTACACGTAACGTTTTCATCTCGCCGCCGCGCTCTCGTAACAGTGCGGACCGAGTGAGCGACCAAAACCGTTGCGCAGGTGCCTCGGTACATCATAACGCTGCACGAGCTGCTGGCCCACACACCACACAACCACGTTGAACGCAGGAGCCTGGAGACGGCACGGACCAAGCTCGAGGAACTGTCACGCGTACGTATGCCATCCCACGCGCCTCCACGGGTTTCAGCTAATGATGCCCACCCGTGTGTTCGGATGCGTGCCAAATGAGGCGGTCCGGCACGCTGCGCTCCGATTGGGGACACGAATGTTTAATTTGATACTTCTCGGAAGCGATTACTTTCGCTCGAACGACTCGAGCCTCGCTATGATTGGACCACTCTTCGCGCGCTTTCCGGTGAATAATAACTTCGTCATTGCTGAAACGTTTTGCACGTAGACCTGCAACTCCACGGTGAAGGATAAACAGCGCGCAATGAAAGAGTAGACTAAGGAAAAGTAAAAGATGTAACGGCACCCTATTACGCCTTCGCCTTTTTCAGTTCATGTGTTTATTTTGCGGTGTTTGTCTATCACAATCCAACTACCAGCCCAACTTTCTGCAGCTCTCAGTTTAACAATTGCGTTCATCGTCCAATGTGACCTGAAAAGTTCTTGCACATTACACGCAGATTTCGTAAAAATGCGATATCACTTCCGCTTATGTGATACGTAAAACATGTGAAATATAATCCTCTCCACTGCATACGGAGCTTTTACGTTATTCTAAACGTTTTATTAATAGAATCAGATCATCAAAGCAGTATAACATCTGTGTAATAAGAAACTATTTCATAGGAAAGGTCTACTTTATCGTAAAGCTCGAAATACTATACTTAAATAAGTTTTAAATCATAGCGAGAATGTTAATGAGCTTTGATACGAATCGCTCAAATGATTTTGTGACCTTTGCAGCAATGACACTTCACCGCTCAGCACGCACCATGTCACCGCAGCCTTGCGTATGATCCCAGAGCAGTCGTAAAGGTTGACAGAGAAGTTTTAAAGTATGTAAAGATGCTTTTTTTTGTTCAGTCCTGATAGTGCCAGGCCTGACTGTCAAAGCAATGCACGGGAGTAACGCCAGCGGCGATCCTGAGCCAAGCGCTGGTGATTACGACTCACTGGCGTTCCTGTTTTTCATTACATTGTCAAAGTCACAGAGCAGTCATCAAGTCATATATAATCACATTATAGAGCAAAACATGAGTATTTTAAAGTTTCATTTAAAACAAGAGAATACGTTCACATAAAAATCAATAATTGAATTCATGGAATTCATGAGCAGTGTGTGTAAGAGAGGGACCTCAACGCAAAGCCGAAGTATTCAATATTTCTCATCAGCGCGACAAAATTTTGACAGGAAGATATCTCCTCAACATAACTACTGCACAGCGTAGAACATATTAGCGCGCGTACTTATAACAACATAGTACGTATAACATATATGGTAGAAAAGTACAAGCTGCTTGGTTTTGCCCTTTGTGCGGTCGTCTTTCCGCACCGCAGATCTATATCCTTGTTATTCGTCTCTTTTTCTGTTTTTTTTTTTTCTCAGCAAATGCACGACGAAGTGAGCGAAACCGAGAACATCCGTAAGAACTTGGCCATAGAAAGGATGATCATAGGAGGCTGTGACATCCTCTTGGACGTCAACCAAGTGTTCGTCAGGCAAGGTAAGCAATCGTGAGGTCTCTTTGGAAGTGACGGTGATTTGACTTGTTAAAATTAGTGAGTCTCTATCGAAGTGACGATGACTTGGTTGTTAAAATTAGTGAGCCAATCAGTGAGATTAATTCACGGAATAATAGCCGTTGCACAAGTCGAGCATTACTGACGCTTCAGAACGACTGGCACATCTGTATTACTTTTCACCAATGCGCACAACGAAAACGTGCAAGCACTACGGAATGTCCCAGCAGACCTGCGTCGCGTGGGCGCGTTTCACCGTGCGTGCACAGCACGCAGTTTGCATGTAAGAGCCCCGCTACGAACCGCGCAAAATACCAGTTTTTTTTCTCCTCGCGATCGAAACGCGAGCGAACGGTCTCTCGCAGCCGCTGCCGCGAAATCGCGCGTGTGTGCATAATGCGCGCCGCGGGTGGCTGGCCGGCACTCTCTTACTGGGCAGCAATACTATGCAGAGACAGCGGGAAAGAGCGGTGCCACTCGGACGTCGTCCTCCGGGGCTTGTCCTGGAGCAAGGATAATTAATCCGACCGGGTACTCATTAAGCCCGCCTCCCCCCAGGGATGGGGGGTCACCATTAAGTCTGGTATCTTCCTCGCGCAACACTCCCATCTTCTTCCTTCACTGCCACGCATCTCTTCATAGCGGGATCAAGAACTCTCACCACCAGCCATCCTGATTGTTCGAACCGCAGAGAAAGCAGACGGCGCGTCGTCTCCGCGAGTCTTCTTGAATGGACATCTTTTGCCGAAAAAGGGGGCGACCCTCCTCCCTTCTTTTACTCCCTGGTTTGGCAAGCGAGCGGACATAATTAAACGCCGTGTCAGGATGCTGGGCCCACTACGCATCGTTCGCACGCCCGCACAAATGAGAAAGGGGTGGAGAGCGGGGCAACGCTTTCTTCGGCGCAGAAATCTCGCTGCCCTCGAGCAAGTTGGCGGCAGAGTGTGCGCGGAGAGAGGTCCAGTCATCGCCGGCTGACGGAGCGCGTCCTCTTCGATTACGGAGGTCGCACTCTGGACTCCGTCTCCCTTTCATTGCGCGGCATTGTCGCGGGTTTCAAAGGGAGAGCGAGCGAGAGCATGGCTGCGAGTAATCGGGAGAGTGGCAGCGACGGTCTTCAGTCAAATGCCCCCAAGTACACTTAAACAGAGCAAATTCCAGACAATACCCAGAATCGAGCTGCAAGCACTGCAAGCACGAACACCCAGACTTGGCACACATCTTATGGAGATGCACAGAGATTAGAGCAATGTACAGAGAACATGGAACCGGTCTTTCTCGAGGAGCGATGGGCTAAGCGATCGCCCGGATCTGCCCGGATCTGCACAACCAACCCAGCGGGCCCGGGCAGCGGTGGAATCGCTATGCCTTACCACACGTAATGCCATGGCGGCCTGAGCCCTGGCCGGCAACCTCGCAGGTGTTTTTCTCAACAAAGATATTATCGTCCGTCCGTTAGTCAAATTGCCTTAAGCAATTCTTATTTCGCAGCAACCAGAAATCACGCGATACCTCTGAAAGGCCCGACACCCTACTTCGTGGTGTTAGTATAAGTAACACGTGCATATGTAACTATGGCATAGAATGCAAAAACTCTTATCCCAGTAACATTTTTTACAATTCACCAGCTAGCCAGCAAAAAACGCTGAGGCATAAAATATCTTATTTAGATTTTCCTGGTGAAAAATATCTGCCGATTTTACCTGAAAAATATATTCAACAGAAGCGCGTTACTTCAAGCATTTGTTTTAAAAAAGCTATTCTGAGGTAATAACGTTCCACAGCTAGTGCCTACATTTCTAAAAAAAAGCGTCTGCAGTGAGAACGACGGAAAAAATTATGCACGCCTTGGATGTGGACTTTACTACGTTTCTATAGCGTCAATAGCCACACGTATCAGTATAAACTGAATCATATGCGCATGTTACGGCGTCTTAAACACCAATCGAAACTTCGTAAGATAAACATAAAAAATTTCGTATTGGCGAGAATCGACGATACAACTACGCTAAAGATTGCGCTTGCTTCTGCTCCTTCAGCCCCCCCCCCCCCCCCCCCCCCCAACTACGATCGAGCTTTGGGAGAGAACTTCGGTGAGCTCCGGCCTGGAGGATCAGCTTCGTCTGGTCGAAACGGCTATTCACGCCGTACTCATTAAAGGCATCTTGTCTTGGACTTATCACTGAAGCATCAAGACCAATTCCCCCCTTTTGTTCACGCAATAACTCATTGCATTCTCTTTTTCCCTCCTAAACTCCGCGTAAAAGTTCTGCACAGTAGGTGCTTGTACGACCAGATACGTTTGTTTTCAACGCCTTCCGATGCAGGAATAAAAAAACTACATTTTCCGAGGGAAATTGCGCTTCGGGCACAGGATAAGCGCGGGTTAGCATAGCCTCGAAAATGTCTTCTGTTCATTACTGCACGACAAGGCACGTTGGTGCTCAGCTTCATTGACCCGTTTTCTCAGCGAAGCCGCAATAATAAAAAAACAGAAAGCGAAGTGATTCATATCCGGCTTGCTCTGCAAGAGCACGAGGAGAGACGCAAGCGAAATTCGAGTCGTCATAACTTGAAAAGTGCGAGACGCTCTTCGCGTCTTAGGAAGTAGACACGCCGCTTGGAGGACAATCCCCGGCTCCAAACAAGGAGAACAGAACGAATCTGGAGCGTCGTTATTCCTTGAGCTCCCTCAAATCCTCAGAGTACGACTCTCTCTCTGTCTCTCTCTCTCTTTCTCTCATAGGAATACACGCCCTTGGTGCCGCATTCGTTCGTACGTGCGTCTACCATCTTTATTCCGTTATCGTTTCTTCGTTTGTACACTGCGTACGCGCATTGGCCATCAGTCCGGAGTCGTACGTGGCTCAGCTCCAGTTTTATCCCTCGCAGGAAATCCGATCAGAGAAGCGCCTGCACTCTCGGAGCACTCAGGTTATTCTGCCCCCCGCCAAGCCTTTCCCTGTTTTGTTCGCTCTTCGCGCGAGACCGCCGCCCCTGCCGGCAGTAGCGAAGAATTTCCAAACAAACTCTGTCCCCGCTGCGGCAGCCGCCGTCGAAAGCGGAACATGGAAACTATAATCCCTCCATTTCTCTATCCTCTCCTCCCCTCCTCAAAGACAAGATTTGCTATCGACCTTAGGCGACAGATGGTCCCGAGTGTATAAAAAGCACGTCGTGCAGAAAAAAACAGGACGGCAAAGGTGGCAGCCCCGTCGCCCTTCCGCCCAAACGCGGAAGACACCAGTAATGCTTCACGCACCACTGTGTGCCGCCACTATTTCTAGAATAATCCGAGATGTTCCGTTTTTTTTTTTTTTCATTTTTGTTCTGCGCGCGCGTTTACGTATGGATGTCCTTTCTCCCATTATGTTTGAACTGGTAGGCCGCTTTGATCTTTAACATCACTTTGAGAGGGAGATTTTTTTCTATTCCTGTACCGAATGTTTGTTCTGAAGTTCGATTTCTTTAAGCTATAACTCTCTGTCGTGTAAGGCCAGGGACTTGCACTTTATCACACCGAATTGTGTCAGCTATCGTGCTTATCTTACGTAGCTCCCTCGACATAAGACACGTGCCTTGATTTTGATGAAAAAACGATATTCGGAAAAGAAAGCCTGGTTAACGATAAACTTTTCTCTAGAACTGAACGTTGTTCTCGCTAGTTTGTGCTATTTGGCTACTAGCTGCCCGCCTTCACTATGTTCAGCGCCAGCATGGCGCTTCGATGTCGACAGAAAAACTCTGCTCGGCAGCCTACAAAAAGAACATCAGAACACGTCTGTGCAGCATATAATGTTTTCAGAAGGGGCGAAAATACTGCTCAAGGAGGCTTCACACCTTTTGCGCGAATATCTACACGACGATAGACTTAAAGACATTTAATAAGAGTCTCACGAGCAGTTAGACGAAAGGGTGGAGCTATTGCCGGCCTTGATTTCCAGGCTAATGACGTTTCCAGAAAACACCTATATCAATAAATCAATGGTGAAATGTTCTCTTGCCAACAATACTAGACTAAGATGTATTTTTAGAATGCTCGCAAGATGTCCTTTTCCTGTGTAAAATGTGCTCATTAAGTAACCCAAATGCAACAAAAAAGCATTTTTTTTTATTTTCTCCCAGCCCATGTTCTTTTATTTTGATTACTGTTGTTTGATAAGTGCACACAAACATACATGGACACAGAGAAAAGAACAGCGCAGGGTGGCAACTGCCACCTATAGGGGCACAACGCCTGCATGCCTACTTCTTCGTGGAGGGGAAATATAGAGTAAAGGAGGATAGGAGGAAAGAAATAGAAAAGAGAGAGAAAAAACGAAAGTAAACAATCCAATAAGTCCTTATTCCTTAATGAGCAGTTCCCGCTGCATAACGAATGTGGGACACTCTAAAATACGGTGTTCAAGTGTCTCGCAGGAGTCACAACGCGTACATAAAGGACTGTCAACGCCTCCTTTTAGAGATCCATTTGTGTTTCATGCACAATTGAACGGACTAAAAAGAAAAACTTACCAGTCTTTTTCTTTCTTGTCTACGCGTTTCCGATGAACTGGTTGCCTTTTTCAAATGAAGTGAGAAACATAAGCACATAAGAACACGAAAAAAGACACACAAAAAAAACTTTTCTTTTGGGGACGGACTGTATTGACGCAGAAGCGCCACCTGGTGTTCGCTCTCTGACGCAGGCAACGTGATCCACGTGGTGGGGTCGGACAAGGCCAAGTCCCAGCGATCGCGCATCCCTAACCTCAAAGGCGAGAAAGAAGTAGTGCGCCAATGCTACCTCTTCACTAACCACATGCTCCTCTGCAACCGAACCTCGGCCGGAAAGCTACATCTGGTCGAGGTATGCGTGCATGTTTGCATGTTGTGCGATTTGGAGAAGTGGGGTGCCACTAAAGTGGGGTGCGAAGTGGGGTGCGTTTTTCGGGTCGTATCCGAGAGAGTCATCGGGGATAATTATATGTTTACTTAAAAGAAGCTCAGGAAAAATGGGATTGTTCATCGGCGGCCTTTTCGCGCCGAATATCTATGACACACACGAAAAAGGATGAAACGGTCTCTATTTCGTACACTATTACGCACCTCATATCGCCATTTAGGATCGCATTGTCATTTAAGAGAGAGCGCTTTGAACTGACTGTGAAGTTTTTCACCTCAAAAAACACACACTTGGTTGAGCCGGCCCATTGTAACGGGTGAATAGTCACCGCCTGGTTGTGCCCTAAGTTGCATCGCGGCATCCTGCACTCAGCAGCAAAATTGGCGCTGCTTCAAGCCAGCTTACGGTTAAAAAAATTGCACATTTAATAACACAGGCTTACAGGATAGCTATCAACTCGCTGGTTAGCTTTTTATCTAGTCTTTTCTCGAAGCCGAATAAAAGCTTTTTTTCCCATAATTCAGAAGTGCGCTTCTCTGCACTACATATTTGCCAACCTTAATGGCAGTATCTGTCATAGTTCAAAAAAAGACACCGTTCTAGCTGCACATGCCGGAGTTGGCCTATTTATGCATGTTTATATACATATAACGAGACTAGCCTACGGGTTCCACATTTACATAGAGTAAGCAAACAGTACTTGTGCACGCCGTTTGCAAAAACGACTATGCCGCCAGTAGTTGGGCTCTTTGCATTGCCGAAAAGCTATCTGTAATATTATTAGGCTCACAATAGCCAGCACAAACAAAACACATGGATAGAAGAAAGCGCTTGTGTTGTCTACTTTCGAGACATGTGTCTTCTTGGCGCTGGCCCTCATGAGTGCATTCTAACTCGCCCAATTCGCTACCTTACACTCAAAGAAACAAGTCCTTTGACTCTCCTTTTATACATGTGAGAGTCACATGCGTAGCACTCTCTTTAGAGAGGCACGTTGACTCTCTCTGGGAGAGCCGTGCATTGACTCTTTTGGAAAGTCGTGCGTCCCACGACTTTGCTAAAGAGAGCCAACGTGCCTCTCTAAAGAGAGTGCTACGCATGTGACTCTCATTAGCATAAAAAGAGAGTCAAAGTTCTTAGAGTGTACTACAATTATTCGGAGCTATTTCTTTACTAGGGAATACCGCTTCGTTCACGTACTGACTTTCTCCTTCACGGCGTCTGTCGCAGAGCGTCGGTAAAATTCCCCTGGCAGATGCCACGCTCATCGAAGACCCCAACGATCAGTTCCAGTTCATCGTGGACGATGGTGGTGAGTTGAGACGCTCTTTCTGATTTCAGTGGCAGCGGCTATGGCGTTGTGTTGCTGAGCACAATTCTGCGTGTTCGACTCCCCGCCACGACGGCCTAAGCTAGATACGCCAAAATGCACTACCGCTTGTGTTCATTGATGCAAGTGCTTCTTAAAGAACCCCGAGCTGTAAAAATTATTCCTGAGACCTCCATAACTCCTTTTTCAATCCTTTTTCAGTCTCAAATGATAGGCAACACGTCGTGCAAATTTAATTACAGGAATAATATTTTAAATGCGTGACTTGCATTTCCTTATTTCAACAGAACCCTTAAAAAGATTTTCGACCTTAAGAAGTGGCAGATAGCGCAATTGTAGTGACTAAAATAGCTTATATAGGAAAAGAGAAATCAATACAACAATTAACTAAGCGAACACTTTGCTAACCAGAAAGTTTCCCTCGTTTAACTTTTTATCTTATCGCTTCGGGGGGACATGTTGTCAATGATAATTTGAAACTGGTAAGTTCTCGATGTGCACCCGCTTGGAAACAGTGCTGAAAATAGCGCCGATATTGGGATAAGCGCATCCAAACTGGCGAAATTTTGACATCTTTCCACCTTAATTTTCCAACAAGATATGTATTTTTATGTAGCAGAGAAGGTTAACTGGAATGCCAATGTATTTGGGGGGGGGGGGGGTGGATAGTACATTGGTGCCAGCTTCTAAATTTCTTGACAGCAGAATGTCCATCGATTTCAACGATCCCTATTTGCAAAGTACAATATCTGAAATTAGGTTATTATTTCCATAATTTAATATAAAGAAGGGAATATTAAGGGCTAGTTTCATTGTTTTATACAACGTTAATGAAAACCAACAGATAATGAAGAGAAGGAAGGTATAGGGGTCGTTAACTGTACTGTTTTAACTGCATTGTGCTAATTATGATATAAATGTGAAGAAAGTAAAGTGGACGAAAAGACAACTTGCCGCCGTCAAATGCTGCGTGACGCCATCTGGCAAAAAATAGACTGTTCCACACTCGCCGTCATGGTTAAGAGCGGCGCTAACACTCCCAGGTTTTCACGCACATAAGTACCCGAGAAAGTGGACGAGAGGCCGACTGCCGCCGTAGCTCGAATGGTAGAGCATCGGGCGCGTTATCCGAAGGTTGCAGGCTCGATCCCTGCCGGAGGTAAGTTTTGTTTTCGTCCACTTTACTTTCTTTACATTTATATGATAATTACTACAATACAGTTAAAACTGTACAATTAATGGCCCCTTTACGTTCCTTGGCTACATTGTCCTTTGGTTTTCGTTAATAGCATAAACTAGTAGTATTTCCGCACGAAGTGGATAGGTAGTAATTTTTTACTTAGGAATTGCAATTCATGAATTTAAAGATTAAAGTGAACAATTAAGGCTTTTGTAGCGAAGCCAAAATGTCTTTTATTCGTTTTCTAGTTTTTTCTTTCGGTCGGGATCCTTCGTTTTATTGCCTCATGTTTCATCCCGGCCAGACAGGCATCCGTCGACCCCTCGACTTCAGGAATTGCAGTTACTCGAGCAATTAATATTTGTCCCTTGAAGTAATCCAACTGCGGAGTATACTTACGCTGTCTGTCACAAGCCACTGTTTAGAAGCTCTGACTTTTTTTTAACGAACGAGTATGTGACAGGAAATTCATAATAATAGCAACCTGACATCTGCACAACACTGATTTAAGCGCGAAGGGCACTGTTCTCCTACCAAGAACACTCGTCAACAAATTACATTTTTCCTTCTGAGCGCGATTCTCTACAATGTTGTTTATACCTCGGATTCAAACTTCAGCCCACCAATCATTATTTTTTCCCCGGCGAGACGAAACGTGTGTTCCCTATTTTCGGCGTTTAACAACGCTGAAAGTACTGAAGGCTAAGCGTCTCGGGCGTTGTACAGACGGGAATACGTAATGGAAACTATACTTATTCTCCGCCTTAGAAGAAACTGATTCACATATTAGGCTTTTGCAATAATTCCTGAAAAAAATGTCTTGCTTCTATCGTAAAAAAAAGAGCTATTTTTAGAGTCTGTGGATGAAAGAATTTGGTAGGAAAACATCCTTTGTCACCCATTAGCGCCATACTTTTTTTGCACGTTGGCAATGTACATATGTAAGGCAATGTACAAGATGACAATGTACAAAATGACAATGTAGTGCAATATGTAAGTGTCTATGAAAGAGACTACTTGAAAACACGCAGCCAGATTCTTGTCAGTTAGCTGCAAACAAAATTTAAGGATTTCCAGAAGCCTCAAGTTCGAAACTCTAAAACGCCGTGCTCGTATGCATTAAAGCATAATCCCCAAGCCATTTTCATTCTTTCATACATTATTTTTCCGAGTCTGACAGTAATCCCGACTTTCACGACAAAACAGAATTTTAACAGCGAAGATGCTGTAGCTCGCTGTAGTTTGTGCAGTGTCGCCAGAAAAACATCATGAACCGGTATACGCGCTCTCTTCGTCCTCTTCTTCATCGTCGTCTCCATCTCCTGCTTCTCTCCCAAAACAGAAGCGCCGATTTCTCCGGAGCGGGATGCAATAAGCCTGATAGGCGAGACAATGAGTACAGAGAGAGAAAGAAAGAAAGAGAGAGAAATAAAGATAAATAAAGATAGAGAAAGAGAAATTCGAGGGGGAAAAGAGTTCTTCGCGAGGGAAGATTCGAAGCCGCGTACACGCTATCCGAAGGCGAGCTGCTAGCAGAGCACAGCATAGCCTCGTTCAGTACGGTATACAGCAAGGGGGTTGGAAAGGGAAGTGAGGGATGTGAGGAGGAAGGTAAGACATGCCGGAGAGAGAAAGAAACTGAGAGAACGAAAGGCAGAAAGAAAAAGATGGAGAGAAAGAGAGAATCAAATAGAAAGAGATATAGAGAGCAAGAGAAAGAAATAGAAAGAGGAAGCAAGAAACATAGAGATAGAGAGAAAGAAATGAAAGATAGGGAAAGAAAGATAGAAAGACCGAAAAAGAGAAAGAAATAGAGAGAGAAATATGTGGGTTAGGAGGAAGATAGCACCACCAACTCCGCTGCTACCTCAGTCTTCGCACCACTAGCGCGAAGCTGCCCTACTTTTTTGCACTGTTCAAAACAAGTAAATAACGCAAACTTGAAAGCCCTTCGCAGCATCAAATAGCGCTATAGCGCATGCGCAAACAACATCCTTAGTACAACGAGAACGGTCGCTCTCTGCTCGGAGACGTTAGCTAAGGGACCAATCACTAGGCGCGCTGCAAAGACGAAAGCAAGCAAGCGTTGGGGAAAAGGAGTGCATTCTGGGGGAGCAGATAATGCCGGCCGAGATTTGTAAAGCGGGGGCCGCAAGCGTTGTTCGCAGGCGCGCGGTTTCGAAGGATCGTTGTTTACGACTGGCTTCAAGCTTTACACGAATCTCAACGCCACGGGTCGAGAGGGCCTCCCTAAATCACGAAATAAAAAAGTGAGAGCGTACACCAGACACAGACCGAGCGGGTGGGAAGAAACGCGGCTGTGGAGGAAGAATTGCTGGAGGATTATACGGCCCTGTCCTCATCTTTCGGCGGCCGCCTCGCGTTATAGACCACCGAAAACAGACGTTCTTCTTCCCAGGAGCATTAGGAAACACTCCGAGACTCTGAACGAGATAAAAAAGCGGCGCAATAAAAGGTAATTTCGAGAGGAAAAAAAGGTCATTTTCTCTGCCCCATGTCTGAAACGAACACACCGGCCAGAAACCTACCAGAAAATGGATAGTACCCAGCATAGTATTCATACGGTACTTATTTTTATTTTATTTTTCTTTTCCCACACTTTACTACCAGTCTGCTCCGCTTTCCCGCCGACTCATTGAAAACCGATTCCTCCAAAGCATTAACCGTCATGACAGCACGTGCGCCCGCATTGCAAAATTTATGGCGATCTTTTTTATTCTCTTTTTCTGCTACAGTTCTTTTAGCGGTTTTTCTACCACGATTGAAAGGGCGGTTATATTTCCTCATAAAAGCGGCTGCCCGTCCGATTTACAGAGTCGTTTTCGTGACAGGCGTTCCGCAATTGAGTATTCTCCAAAAGACTGCGCACGTGATATATAAGGTTTGAATATTATATTACTGCAAAGGGCTAATACGTAACGCTGCACTGGCAAGCCATGCTCGGAGGACTCTCCCGTATTGAGCAATAATTAAGGTTTAATCCCTCACTATACAACAAGGAGCTCTTATACCAAAAGCTTTTTAATGGACGTTTTGCTTATCAACGTCACTGCATTGTGCAAGGGCTGTGTAAAGTAGCGTATTCCTGACGTATCTCCGCCGCGAGGTCTTTTCTAAAGCATCTCGAGACAAAAAAAAAGCGTTTTGCTTCACAAGCCCGGCAAGTTCTTTCGCATTACTGTAGATGTAGCACAGATTTCTAAAAGGTTTAAAGTGCTCTGTTTGACTTTAGAAGCTTCCGAAACGACAGGCACTTTAAAAAGTCAATTGCAATCTCGCGACAAAGAGTACTAAAACGACAAAAAAAAAAGATGTGCGCAATTTTATTTGAGTCATTTGGTCCGCGCTCTTGTGCCAACGACGATAGTCTCCGAAGAGCCTGTCGCTCGGAGCCGGTTCGCAATCTCTAGAAAGCTCTCCCACGGCGCTACCATAAGCGTTAACCTTCGGGGGTCGACAGCCAGAGACAGTCCATTTGCGAGCTCCTTCGTGCGCTATGAGTCTCCATAACAGCTGTCATTTAAACGGTGCTGTATTTCGAACGCTTCTGTTATCTTATTTCTGCGCTTCCCTTCATAACAGTGTTTAAGCTGGCGAGGTAACAGTAATGAGGATTTCTGAATAGCCGAGCTGCTTAAGCTTTTCGTTGCGAACATAAATGATGATCATCATGAACCGGTACGCGCTCTCTTCATCCTCTTCTTGATCTTCTGCTTTGCTCCCGTAACACGTGCGCCGATTTGTCCGGCCGTCGAATGCGATGACTATGATGGGTGAGTCTGTCACGTGACTAAGAAACACGTAGCATCACAAAACAACAAGTCACGGGACTAAAATCACGTAACATCTAGTCACGTGAATAAACTCACGTAACATCTAGTCACTTGACTGAAATCACGTAATATCACATAACTACTCACGTGACTAAAAATCACGTAACATCACTAACATCTAGTCACGTGACGAAAATTACGCAACATCTAGTCACGTGACTAAAGATCACGTAGTATCACGTAACAACTAGACACGTAACTAAAAATAACGTAACCGGCCGCGGTGGCTGCATTTTCGATGGAGGCGAAAATGTTTGAAGCCCGTGTACTTAGATTTAGGTGCACTTAAAGAATCCCAGGTGGTCGAAATTTCCGGAACCCTCCACTACGGCGTCTATCATAATCATACCCTCGTTTCGGGACGTTAAACCCCAGATATTATTATTAAAAATCACGTAACATTACGCAACAACTAGTCACGTGACACGTTCCCGCCAAAAATCTCGTGTGACAGCTAGTCAGGCGACTAAAATCCCATCATCTCTAAGAGCTAGTCACGTGATATGTTCTCTCCAAAACCACGTAACACGCGTGTAGCGTGGGGAACCGACCGAAACCGGAGAATAGCCAAGCCCAGCCATATTTAGTACTACTAGCAAGAACTTAGCATATCTAAAAAAAGCTTGGCATTACTAACAAGAACTTACAAGCAACTAGGTCGAACAATAGCTCCGCTATTGGTTCCAGCCTTGCGCCACTGTGCAAGCTGCTCCTTTTTTTATACATATTATTTCGAAGATTTTCTTTTATTCATCGCATATCTCTGTAATCATCACCGGCATAAATACATTCATTAAACACAATACATCATATGAAAAAACACATTCAACGCTGTACAGTACGTACTAAATGTGCTGTCACAAAGAATGCGGTGCATGCGCCTGTGCTTTAGTATACATCAACAGAAAGAGGCAAAACAGTGCTCGCAAGTACTGGCAGTTTACACAAGTCTCGTACCACTTAAAGGACCGGAAGTGCGCCCTAACTGCCCTGAGCCTATGCATGCGCCACACATTCGTCATATTTTATGAACGTTACCTGGTACAAAGGAAATCAGTTACAACCAGCCACGGTGGTCTAGTGGTTATGTCGCTCGACTGCTGACCCGCAGGTCGCGGGATCGAATCCCGGCCGCGGCGGCCGCATTTTCTATGGAGGCGAAAATGCTTGAGGCCCGTGTACTTAGCTTTAGGTGCACTTTAAATAACCCCAGATGGCCGAAATTTCCGGTGCAACTTCACCGCGGCGTCCCTCGTAATCATATTGTGGTTTTGAGACGTTAACCCCAACAATTACTATTAGGAAAATCAGTTAGGGATGTCTGTGGAGGTCAAACTAAAGGCAAATGTTTCAGATGATGTTACCCGCTAGATAACAAATTAATTTCTGCAATAGTTGCGGCAGAGAGGGCTGCATGCATTTATTTGATGCCCTTCTGCAAGAGAGAGAGAGAGAGAGAAAGAAGGCTCTTTATTGAAAACTATATTGGTTAGCTAGCGCAAATTCGCTTACATGCTATTCTTCTAGAGAGTGGACAGAGGTGGAAAAAAGGCCCTAAAGGAATGTGGCCAGAAAATCTATGTAAAAAAATAAAATGAAAAAGAAATACAAAATAGCAAAAATGTATGTCTCGTAATAGGTGATCTCGGCCATGAAGACAGGAATTATGGACAGTTAATGTAAAATATTCAAGAAATAAGGAGCACGCATGCGCGCACAAACCCACGCACTTGCGGAGTGTTTGTCGAATTAAAAAAAAAAAAGGAAAGTCAAACTCATTTCCATTCAAAACTGCAATTTAAATCTGCCACAGAAAGTCCTCTGGGCTTTATAAATAATGCAAAACACAACAAATGCATTCTTTCCTCGCTCCGCCTAAGCCGCTTTATTTTTCTCGAAGAGCGATACGTATTCCAGGTTGAAGATTTTCATGGGATTGAAACGTCATCTCAAAGAAAGCGACGATTAAATAGTGCCTTGTCAAAAAAACGCATTCGCTCTCGACTTTGCGGCGGCATAATTCCATCGACCGGCCGACGATCTGCGGTCGATATAAGTCTTCTTAATTTCACGAAGCCGCATAGAGGCGCGGCATCGCGCGAGCGAGCGCATCCTTTACCGCAGTTAAAATAAAACAGACCACGGGGAGTCAGAGTGTCCCGCCGTTGTTGCTGTGTTTGTTGCCCTTTTCCCTTTCTCAACGATCCTCTCCTCCTTCGCACTTCCGGTGCAGAGGGCTCGGTGAGTTCGGTATCGAGCCTTACGAGCGGACTCGGCAGCAGCGGCGACTCCACCGCCACGACAACGGCGACATCCAGCGGTGGGTCGGGGCAACAGAAGGACTATGGCGGTCTCGACTTCAAGATCATCGTCGACTTCAAGACCGCGCCGCCGGTGACGGTGCAGCTAGTCGCTCCCACCATGCAGGAGAAGGCGGCCTGGACGAGCGACATTAGCCAGGTGACGAACGGGGCACGCACCGTGTGTGATAATGTTTAACGCGCTTCGGATCGCGATCGTTGCGATCGCCGGTGGTGCTCTCGCCCGAAGCGTCGTCACCGCTGGCGTTGTCAACTGCGGTGGGTGGGCGCCGGTCAGAGTAAGCCTAGCAACGCTTCGACCACCCGCTCGCTCTTCACACTTCGTGCGCGAAGCGGGCTCCGAGCGCCGTACAGAATTCGGTGCCGAGTGCAGCCGGTTCGGCAGCAGGCGTCCCGTGGGAGACAGCAAAAGCCGCTGTTGCTGCTGCAGCTCTTGCGGCGTGCAAAGTGCAGCCAGTGCAATACAGCGCGAGTATTCGCGCTGCGGTGCGAAAGTGCCCTATCGCGTGCCAGCTATCGAGACGTCTCTGGACCGCTATAGCACATGACAAAGCGCGAGCGCCTGCAGAAATTTGTATGTAAAGTGCAGTGTGTGCACACACAAGTTCTACGCGAAATGTGGGGCTAGCGTCCGCTTATTGTTGGCGGTATACATCGAGTTGCTTTACAGCCAACGCTGCTGCACCTAACTAAGCGCTATCGTGAGCAGTAAATGGACAGTGAGTGCAGACCAGCGACAGTCCGCTCGCTTAATAGCAGCGTAAAATTCTTCGTTTTGTCGGTGTTGCGCTATATTAACTGCCCGCTTGTCAAACTGCAACACAACTTCTGTTACGGTCAGAAAATAAGCACAATATAAGCGGCACTCAGACTTTTAAATATTGCAAAACACACTGTAATGCCACCAAACTTTTCATTTAACGTAAGAAAAAGAAAGAAGTTCGCCAAGGGAAAATGTGGGCTCTGTCGTAAAAAGAAACAGAGCCCTAACAAAGTAAGCTATGCGAACAGGCGACAAAAGCCTGTTTAGCAGGACATCATTTTTTTGTTTGTGTAACCTGCTGCAACTTAATGTGACGTGATCGTTGTAATCGACAGTCTGTGAAGAAAGAATACCCAGATAACGTTAACCATGCAAGCGCTCCTCAATGCTCGCGTTGCGTATTTGCTCTGCCATCGTCGTCTTTACGCTTATTCTCTGTTTCTTTCCAGTAATCAAGTGTTTTTCAGTGAGGTAATTAGGTTAGTCAAATAAGCAGTAACAAGTTAATTTTATGTTTCCCCCATTCTTCCAGTTATTAAGCGTGTACGTTACTAATTCGCGAGACCAGGGCCGTTGCACTCCTTTAATTTTGCTGTTTGAAGAGTAACGAAGGCCCTCCACCGCTAGCTTGTTGCTGCTAAGCGTTGAGTAACGTACT